>NC_048598.1:192278493-192423493 GCF_003668045.3 Cricetulus griseus
TTAGAAGGGAAATTATCTCTTCTCCTCTGGTCCGTTACTAGGTACTTAGCTTCTGTGGTTATTGGGATTGTGGCACATATATAGGAAGCTTAAAGCTAACAGCCACATGTAAGAAAGGACATACGCTATTTGTCTTTTGGGACCTGGATTATCTTACTCAGCATGATATTTTTTCAAGCTCTATCCATTTATCCGCAAATTTCATTTTTCTCAACAGCTCAACAATATTCCACTGTGTAAATATACCACATTTTCCTTATCCGTTCATCAGCTGATGGACATCTGGGCTGTTTCCAACTTCTGTCTATTACGAATAGAGCAGCAATAAACAGACGAGCAAGTGTTTCTGTAGGAGAGTGTAGTCTTTTGGGGATATAAATGCCCAGGAGCCATATAGCTGGATCTTCAAGTAGATCAATTCCAAGCTTCCAGAGGAATCTCCACATTGTTTTCCGTAATAACTATGCAGATTTTTACTTCCACCAGCAACAACCTCTTTCCCTCCTGCATCCCCATCAGTATGTGCTGTCATTTGTTTTATTGATCTTGGTCATTCTAAGATAAGATGAAATCTCAAAGTGGTTTTAATTTCCCTGGTAGCTAAAGATGTTGAACATCTTTAAAAGTGTTTCTCAGCCATTTGTGCTTCATCCTTTGATAACTCTCTGCTTAGTTCTGTACCCCACTTTTTAACTGGATTATTTTCTTGATGTTCAGGGTTTTTTAAAATATTTATATATTCTAGATACCAACCCTCTACTGAATATGTAGTTGGTAAATTGTTGAATGATGGTGTCCTTTGCCACACAGAAGCTTTTCGGTTTCATGAGGCCCTGCTTATTTTTCAAGCCATTTTATTTGTGTATTCTGCTTCCGTATGTGCCTGTGTATCTCCTGCATGACTGATGCCCGTGAAGTCCAGAAGAGGGTGTTGGATTCTCTGGAACTAGAATTACAGACAGTTGTGAGCTTCCATGTCTCTCCAGCCCAGAGGCCCCATTTATTAGTCAGTGGTCTTTATCTGTGTTCTGATCAAAAAATCCTTTCCTGTGCCAGTGAGTTAAAGCCTATTCCCTACTTTCTTTTCTGTCAGATTTAAGATATCAAGTCTTATATTGAGGTCCCTGATCCACTTGGAGTTGAGTTTTGTGTAGCGTGATGAATAGGGATGTATGTTCATTCTTCTACATGCAGCCAACCAGTTGCAGTCATTTTTTTTCCAATGTGTATTTCTAGTTTGCAGAAATCTTCAATTTTTTTTTTTTATGTGTGCTTTCCCTGCACATGCGTCTGTGTACCACATGTGGCAAATGACTACTTAGACCAGAAGAGGGTGTCAGATCCCCTGGGAATGGAGTTACAGACAGGTGTAAGCCACCATGTGGGTGATGGGACTCAAACCTGAGTCCTCTGGAAAAGCTGCCAGCAGCCAGAGCCATCTCTTCAGCACAGTAGATATAGAACTCTTAAGCAACCATTAAGAAGGCCCCAAGAAGAAATTATCAACACTCCACAATGTAAGATCAGTACACAAAAGCCAATGTGATCCTGTATGCTTGCAATGAGAAATAAAAAATGGCCTCATTTATAATAACATCAGGAATATTTAACAGGAATAAATTTAAAAAATGCTAAGCTTACACTCTAAAAAATAAAAATACTAACGAAACAAATCAATTCCCATCAGAGTACCACCTCACATCCTTCATACCACATTAGAAAAAGGAACCAAGAATTATCCTATCTAAATCTCAGAGTAAAATCTGTAAAACTCAAAAAACAAAACTATGAACATTCATTAGATTTGGCAATGGATTCTTCATAATGACAAACAAATTATATGTCAAAAGATTCTGTGCTTTGAAAGTCACGATCTTGACAGTATATGGTCATTCCACACACTAACTAGGAAACAATATCTCCAAATCATGTCCTGGTGAGATTTTTATATCTAGAATATATATCCTTTTTCCATGTTTGGTTGTATATATATATACACATTTCTCCAAAGATACACAAACGATCAAAAACCACATGAAAAGATTATCAACATCACTAATCACTGAGAAAATTTCAATCAAAACCACACAGTGTATGGTAGCCCTTTCTGATTGACTATTAAGCTGACTTGAAAAAAAAAAAAACAAAGCAAAACAAAAAAAATCAGATAATGACAAGGTCTAGCAATTCTAAGGGGAAACTGGAACCTTCTTCACACAGAGCTGGTGGGAATAGAGAATGGTGCAGCCACTTTAGGAAATAGTAGGGCAGTTCCTTAAATGATTACACAATCAGCACACGGCCTGGCAACTCTATTTCCATAAACACACACACACACACACACACACACACACACGAGAGAGAGAGAGAGAGAGAGAGAGAGAGAGAGACAGAGAGACAGAGAGACAGAGAGACAGAGAGACAGAGAGAGACAGAGAGAGAGGCAGAGACAGAGAGGCAGAGACAGACAGACAGAGAAATAAAAACTAAATGTCTGCACACACACACAGTTTTATATATGTGGATACAGTGGCCATAATGATTAATAGGGAAAGAGTTCAGCTGTGTATCAAGGGTATATGCTAAATATTCCACACAATGGGGTATTATTTGTCCACAGAAGAAATTAAGCACTGATTGGCCATGACAAACATTCAGACACTGTAAGATTCCATTTGTATGAAATATCCAGTATTATAAAATCCATAAATACAGAAATTGGTTTAGTAGAGCTGAGGGGTTTAGGGGACAGAACTTTTTTTGAAGATGACAACGGTGGTTTAAAACACTGTGGTGACAGTTGTATAACTGTGATATATTCAAAACTACTGCACTGTATACGGGAAACAGGTAAATGGCATGGCACAGGAGTTAGCTTGAAATCAATGAAGGTGTTCAAAGTTTTTGCCTAATAAGTGAAAACAGAAATTCATTGATTAAGAAATTATAAACCACAAAGCAGAGGACTGCTCCTCAAACAACCCAACTTAACATTGCATTCCAGCTTCTGAGAGAGAATGCTCAGGAGGCTCCAGTGATTACGAGTGGCCAATGACTGCTTAACAATTCCAGAGAGCCAGGCTGAGAACAGCAGTTACCTTCCTTCTCCTTCCCTACAATTAGGACACGAGCAGGCGACTCTTCGAAGCCTCTTGCCAGGTTGCACCTCTGCATCAGAGGTCTGCTGGCCTTGCTGCAAATGCACTTGTGTGAGTTGGTCAGGACTAACAGCACCTATCGTTGCATTAGCAATCCCTCCAACTGCCACTGTTACAGGAGCTATAGTGGCTTGCTGGACTTTCACTCCATCCTGTCCTTGCTGCTGACCTAAAAGAAAAAGACAGAAAAAGAGACTGTTAGCATGCTTCCTATTCCTAAAGAAAGAAATCCATGTGGACATTTTAAAGTTCTAAAACGTTGGTTTCTTAGCAATGAATAAAAAACAAAGAGGTTAATGATTTATACCAAGCTAACCCTTCCAAAACATACGGTATTTATCTTAGCCACTCGGTTTGTCTTTTTCCAGCTTCTGGGATTATATACAAACATAACCACTTGACTGAAATACTGTGAGGACTCATGAGACAACTGGTGGAAAATGCTATATAAATACAAACCATTATTATTACTTATAGTCAACAATATTACCTCATATGCCAAGAAAATACAGGAATAATTAAAAAAAAAAAAAAAAAAACTACTGAAAGGATTAAGTACTATGGGCATTTCTCATTTCCAACCAAGAAAACACCTCCTTACTGATGACAATTTTTGTTTTACTTTTTAGTATTTGAGTACATCACAGAATTAAATGTCTTCTTCCTTTACTATTTTGAAACGCGGCATTGCTACAAAGCATAGGCTGGCCTGGAGATCACGACATAACTCAGCTGGCTTCAAACTTACAGTCCTGCCTCAGCCTTCTAAAGGCTTGGGTTACCACCACCATGTCCATCCTAAGTGGTTTAAATGCAAAATCAACAATGACATATAGACAGTCACTACAACAAACAGATTTTTTTTAACTTTAGTCTTTTCTTATGCTTTTGCTTTTACTCCTTAGACTATGTCTCAAGTATATACTAACTTTGCTTTCTTAGAAACTATGTAAAATGACAGTGTTGTGGGATATTTGTATACTGTGTGAAGATGTATTTGCTGTGATTGGTGTAATAAAAAGAAAAAAAAGAAATAGCTGAATGACCAAGCAAGAGGCATAGGCAGGATTTCCAGGGACAGAGAGGACTCTGGAAAGAAGGCACAGTTGCCAGGCAGACATAGGCAGTACAAAGAGATGAGGTAATGAGCCACATGAAAGAATGTAGGTGAAAATGAATGGGTTAATTGAAGTTATAAGAGCTAGTGCGTCAAGCCTAAGCTAAGGCTGAGCTTTCACAATTAACAAGAAGTCTCTGTGTTATTATTTGGGAGCTGGCTGGTGGGACTGAGGAAGACACATGGCATCCAACGTAGAGGTTTGAATATACACATAGGGCCTGATAAAGCTGTCTCTGAGCAGCCCAGGTGTGAGGTAAAAATGCCCACTGTATCATGGACACAGCAGCTCCCTGCTCAAACACAGAACAACCACAACAACAAAATCATCTTTGGCTGACTTGTGCACTCAGCATATTCCACACTTGTGTTAATGCAAATATATGTATGACCTTTAAAAGTTTGTGTGTTTTCAGAACAAAAGGACCAGACAACAATGAAGACAAGTAGCCCAGGTGATCCAGCCTCTCAGAATGCCTCTGTGGTGGTCTCCTCAAAATTCTGCATCTAGAACAACTTCAAAACTGCTACCTGAGATAGTCTGGACTCACACACTACTCCAGCCAGAACTTTAAATAAGCCCTGAACCTTCCCATTATACAGATACTACACGACAAATGATAGAGCCAGTTATCCGAGGGCTTGATCATTGGCCCAATTTTTCCAGACAACAGGAAGTCACCCCCAGACAACAGAAAGTAATTTGAAGAATATGACACCCATATTCCCAAGAAGTGGATGGGTGGTTTTTGGTTGTTCAGTGGTTTATGGATGTTTGTCATCATTTAGGGGGGGTTGGTTGCAAATTGTTACTGGTCACAGTAAGGAAGAAAACTAAGCAAGGGAGGTTAGATTCAAGGATCTCTCTGAAAGGAAAAAAGGGAGATATGGGACTGATAGAATAAAAGGGTAGATTACTGAATCTACTTTTAGACTAAAGAGCAACTACTAGTCTCAAATATTTTACACTGGTATGAATTTTCACATACTGATACAAATTTAAGGTTATTTTTGTTACGCTGTATGTGTTTCTTCTCTTGTTTAAAGCATTGTACCTATGCAGTTCACTTAAAAATGTCATGCAAAATTCTGGTCCTTGGAAGCTATTATAAGCCATTTAGGATAATTAAGAAGTGCAGGTTGGTAGTTAGTCACCTATAACAAAAAAAGTTGTGCTAGGCATGCTAGGTATGTTTTCAAGATCATACAGAAATACATTTTAGATAGACAGATGGTCTTCAAACACTTCATGACAGTAAGGTATGTCTGCTCCTGGTAACACCAATTTACTTCAATTCATTTATTCATAAAGATATTCTTCAACTTAGCTGTACTCTAATCCCCGGGTCACTCTTCTCAAGTTCTCCTGTACTTTACTGATCTCCCTCCATCTCAACACTCCACTCCACGGTCCTTGCTAGGCTTCTTCTCTCGTCTACAGATCCCATGCTGCTCTGAAGGGTTCTGGCTTCTTAGATGACCTACTTGTAAGGGTGATCTCTTCTGCATGACTGTCATGTATAAGCTAAGGCTTCCCAATTCTGTCCCTTCCACTCAGCTATCTCCCATGAGTGTCACTTTCTCACTCTTGTCAGGAGACATTCCCAAATTCCTCAGAGGCAATCTGTCTAAAAACCAGACAAGTTATTCTAGCTCTTTTAACTGTCCAAACAGGAAATCTGGAAGTCCTTCCTGCGCCCCCTCTACCTTCCCATCTCCCACAAAAGAAGCTATCGTTTAATACCTACTGTGAGCTAAGAAACTTTACCACATTTTACACACTAACATTCTGATGGACTTATTACACCCAAGTTCACAAAGCAGATGTGAAAAGCCAACTCCAGAGAACATCTTTATCTTACCATACAAATTGCTTATGTTGGTCCATCGTCCCCCTTGAGAATACCTCTTCAAAATATCTCCTATTTGTCCACATTCTCCAACCTATGGGACACGAGGGCAGGCAAATTCCTATCAGCTTCCATCAGTTTTGATCCCTGCAACATCCCTACTGCATGTCTAGTTCCCCCGAGAAGTCGATGGAACCACCAACTCCATGCACCACCATGGAGTCAATATTTCCCCCACAGTGCATACCTGCTGACCTGACAACTTCTTCTCTGGGCTTTCCTCTTGAATTCTACTCTCATTGCTACATTCAGTGAGCTCCTATTTCCTATAGTGGATCTTGCTCCATTTTCTTGAGGGCTTTGACACATTCTCCTACCCCAATACCTCAGTCTTACATTAGTCACACCAATTCAGTATTTATGCTCTCAATTATAACTCTACAATCAATCATGGCCCAAAGTGAACAAATGAAAATTTATATATGCTACATTGTGTGATTTCCTGTATCATCTAGAAGCTACTGGATTAAAGCCTTTTAAAGACAGTATTACACTGTTGAGAACTGGCTCTGGCAGCTTAGACATGCATAAAGGGCTGGAGAGACGCTGTGGTACAGGAGGAATAAAAACAAAACAGCATCTGAGGTTTCTATGACTCTTGTCACGGTGGTAAAATACCTAGACATGAACTAGACATGCAATAGGGATGTTGCAAGGATCAAAACTAATCATAACTTCAGAGTGGAAGGCTTTATTTTGGCTCACAGATACAGAGGCTGCAGTCCATGTTGTTTCTGGGCCTGGAATTATTCGGAATGTAATGGCAAAAGAATGTAGCAGAAGCAAACCATTCACTAATGACAGACATAGCTGGAGCTTTTAATTAGGCAGGAGAGTGTCCCGGGAAGGAGATTATGAATCTTGGCTTCACTTCTTCTTCTCTGTCTTTGTCCCAGCTCCGGGGTGAGTGGCTTTGCTGTAATATGTCTAGTGCAGGTGTGCTACACCCTCCCTACTCCTAAAGGCAAAGGGTAAAAGCTCGAGAACTGTGACTTTTCTGTTTGTAATTTCATTATTTCAGGTATTTTTATAATAATGGAGAGCTGATGAACATAAGAATTCAGTGTACTAGTGAGATTTATTCATTCAAAAAACATCTAAGTGCCTGTTTATGTTTAACACTTCTAGCAAAATAAAAATAAAATCTGACCTAAAACACTTACTTGTAATGATAACAAAGCACTTGCAATATGCACAATAAAACAATGTACACATAATATCTAAGCTAGACACAAAGTGATTTACAATAGAGAGCAATGATAAGAGTGTATTTAAAAGCCTAACTCCAATGTAGCATGCTGCTAGGGTCTACAGTTTAAAAGAGTAAAGAGCTAAGTATTAAAAAACTCCTCCAAGAGACTGGCATGGTGGTACATGCCTGTAATCCCAGCAGTAGTGAAGCTGACCAGGAGGATCATGGGTTTAAGGCCAGCCTGGCTTTAATTGCCAATTTCAGGTCAACAAACCACTATAATTCCTATTAGTGTTGGAAGACTAACAGGAAGGGAGACCATTGTTAACATATGTCACCCTCCCCTATCCAATCCTGAGGAGAGCTGCAATATAATGTCATTTGTGCTTAAGGAGTTGACTAAATTACTGGAATGAATTCAACATTTTATATTTAACCATTGAATGCCCTCTTCTAAAACACAGGGAGGCTATACAGATTTCCCAAATTGGCACAAATTTACTACCCTGAGTAGTAAAACACAGATATGAACCTAGATTAGCCTGAATCCAGAGCTATGCATTCTTTTCAAGATGGCTACATTTGTTCCTTGAGAATTATTAGGGATATTATTTGAGGATTGGAGACATAAAAGATCTATGTGCCTATTACCTGCCTATCAAATCAGATGTCTAAAGACATTCTTCCTTGGAATATCCCTAAATTAGGAAGGAAAGCACCCATGTAAAAAGCCAGGCATGGCTGTAGCTGTGTATGCATAAACCCTAGCTTGTGGGAGGTATGGTAGGAGGAGATCCAACTGAGCTTTGGGTTCAGTAAAATAGTGTCTGAAAAAACAAGGTAAAGAGCGAGTGAGGAAAATACGAAACACCTCTGGCTTTGACATGAATGTGCACAGGTGTCTACACACATACAAACACCTACAAAATGCATGCCTGGGTACACATACACACATACAGGTCCAGTCAAAACAAAGATACACTCATATTTTTTCCTTCTAATTATTCCTACTTATTTCAACCTCTTCAAGCAGGTTCAACTTCCTGTCATCTGCTGCCCATACTGAGCCATCTAATATGTAAATATGAAGACAAATACTCCACAAACGTTCCACTGAAGGTTACTTTTCAAGAGACATCCTAAACTCCTCCTGTTAAGGGAAGAATTTTAAAGGCCTAATCCTTGTTAAGATCATGTAACGAGCATACAAGACTATATTTATTCACTAATGACATCATGCTATTCTATGAATCCATCCATTGACCATGAATGTCCTTTCTTTGTCAATATGGCTAATTTCTAGCCATCTCTCCTGAGCTATTCTGTATCTCTTCCTTCAGGGAAGTGTCTTCACAAACTCCCTCAATGATTGTTTATCACTCTTACATTCTCACAGAAAGGTTCTTGCATTTAAATGCATTATCACACTGTATCTTTATAACTTAGGATTTCAACAAACCCACCCCCCATAGACCTCACTGAACATACGTATTCTATAAAGCTCTCTTTCACATTAGTTTCTGTAGCTACCACAACACCTAACAAGCTCAATAAATATTTACTAAATGAATAAACATAATCACCCAAAGCCTTTCTGTGTCAGCCCCAAGGCATCATCACTTCTGTGTTTTGAAACTTTTCTGAAGTGTATCCCACACTTACAAACTCTCAATCACCCTGTTTCCATAGCTGAAGGTGTGGCTGAACACTCTTAAGTTTTATGGAGTGGAATTGTCCTGCCGAAGTTTCTGTGGTAGTAAAAATGTGCCATGGGGCTCCCAGGATGGGTCAAACAGTAAGGGAAGACCAGAGTTCAATCCCTAGAACCCAGGTAAAAGGTACCAGGTATGGCAAAGCACACTGGCAATCCCAGTGCTAGTGGGGTAGAGACAGGAGAGCCGTCTCACCTATGGGTGGGCTGTAGGCCAATGAGACCCTGTCTCAAAAGAGGTGGACATCTGAGGTTGTCCTCTGGCTTATACAAATGTGCACACATGCACACACATAAACACACACCACAAAATACATACACATATGTAGAGAGCAGAGGAAACCCTGAGCAAGCAAAGTCATGAGTGAATGCATTATCATTACTGTTGACATGGGAAGGACCACAGCAAAGACTCCAAGGACTCAGACCCACTGACTCTGATGAAGCCATCCCCTTATGAGTGAGGAGGCTCCTAATGGTGAAGCTTTCCTCTGGGCTCCAAGTACTTCCTGCAGGAGGTCCAAGTATGAGCTACTGAAGACTGATCAGTGTATCTAAAAACTAACACCTTTAACTTCTTCCTCCAGTGTTTACAGCCTGAGTCTGCTTTGCTAGCCTTTAGAGACCTCCTGAGAGACTAGCCAACTCCTCTCCCTGTGCCATATTTGATAAACATGCTGAGACTCTGGGGTGCAGTGACAGGTGGTGGCACTTCACCGGACACCAGCTTTTCTGTACATGTGTCTGTGTATCTGTCCTTTCTTCATTCCCTAGACATCCCTACTCAGGGTTCCAGGACCCAAGCCAAGAAGGACCCGGCATGTATAAAAAAATAAATAAGTGAATAAAAATAAATGAATATGTACTGCACCAGTGCTGTCCAACATAGCATCTAAACACAGGTGGCTACTAGCACTAGAAGTGTAGTGTGAGTCAGCCACTGAATGAGTTTTTCTTTTACCTTAAGAAGCCACATTCAAGGCCAGGTGGTGGTGGTGCAGGCCTTTAATCCCAGCACTCAGGAGGCAGAAGTAGGCAGATCTCTGTGAGTTGGAGACCAGCCTGGTCTACAAGAAACCACATTCATCTAGGGATACTACACTAAACAGTACAGTCATACACAAAATGCAATGAATGATACTCCTTACTGTCTGTCCTACGTATCCTCTTAATGCTCAATACTAGCTAAGAGCAGTGGGTATGCCATTCTGTTCTTTATTTTGGCCACAGAAGTTCCCATTTGTCATGGCTTAAGCTTTTCCTTCTGTCCTCAGAGACCGAGAATGGCCCTCATTCAGGTTCTCCATCCTTCAGCACTTCCGTCTTAAAACTGTGCCCCCTGTCACTGTCACACTCTACCACCACTTCAATCCACCTCTACCAATGTTGGTTTTTCTCACAGCCAATCTCTGATCCAGGGAGATGTTGTACTACTCCTGAGGCTTTACAAGCAGCAGAGTTCAAGCCTGTTCTAGCTTTCTTATCTTTTTCCTTTCTTTCTTTCTTTCTTTCTTTTTTGCTGAATGCCATTTCTTGAGATTTTTATACGTGTGCGTGCGTGCGTGCGTGCGTGCGTGCGTGTGCATGCATGTGTGTGTGTGTGTGTGTGTGTGTGTGAGAGAGAGAGAGAGAGAGAGAGAGAGAGAGAGAGAGAGAAACAGAGACAGAGAGCCTTTATCTTGCCACATCAAAATGTCATGAGCTTTTACGAATTATTCTTAACATGCTATTGGCTACAAGTTTAGATTTATTTTTATTGATATCTAGGCTAAGTCTATGGCCCAGATACTGGTTTCTACCATGTGTGCTAGAGATAAACACACATTCCAAATCAATTTACCTTCTCTTATCCCTCAGAAACTACACACATTTACACGTCTCTTCTGTAATTTATCATCCACCCTTATTTTGACATTGTCATGATAAATCCAGATTTCTATCCACACTGTCAGCTTCATTTTCTAACCTTCCTGCCAGCACACACACCCACTTTCTTGTCCTTTGTACAGCTGTCTCTTCCACTTATAATCCCTTCCTTCTTGACTCATGCTGGTTAGGGACTCCTTTTATTTAGAGCATCAGTTCAAGCTTCATACAATCTTTATTTCTGCCCTGGATCTCAGTGGCTTCACCCTACTCTTAATCTAGAATCACTAGCATTCATCCATCATTCATTTCCCTTTTAGTATGTGATATCACAGATTATTCCTACATACCAGAACATAAGCTTTCTAGAACGCAAAGATGTATAACTTGACTGTCTCCTAATTTAACCTTAATTAGACAGGATGGACATGCCTATGACCCCAGCATGCAGGAGGCAGAGACAGCAGAGTCCTGAGTTCAGCATGGTTATATAGTAGGACCTTAATAAAAACAAAAGGACTGAAATCTTAACTATGTGTTTTGTTAATGAGAATATAAGAAATAACCACAGAGCATATGTGTTTGAGAGGCAGTAAGCAGCAAAGGACAGCAATCAGGACACTGGTTATTAAAGGAATAAAACAAGAAGAGAATAGCAATCTGGTATAATCACAGATAATATAAGCAGAGGCAATCAATTTTATTACACTAATCATCTAATAACCCTTGGGATTTTTTTTGTTCTATGCTCAAAATATATGAAAAAATATGATTTCTGGGTATCTAGCATATTTCTACACACACACACACACACACACACACACACACACACACACACACACACACACAAAATATTTATTTTTAATGAAATTATGTCACACCAAGGGAAGCAGGCAACTTCTATACATAGGTATTAAGAATTCCTACAACAGTCCTTAATTCCATAGATGTTTACAGGTGATCTTTCCAGCCCTGGAAATACAGAACTGGCACTCTGTGTTAAGAGGGTACAGTATGCTCTGTCAGTTCTTAGGGTCATCTCTTAAAATAGATGCACAGTTTAGGGCCAAGAGAAGCTAGTCCAACACCGTTACTTGTCATGGAGCATAATCTAGCCCCACGGAGATGGCTATTTTAAGATGCATCTCTAAACAGCAAGCTGAATAACCAGGAAACCGTTTGCTTTCTACTCTCAAGTGTAAGTGAAGTAGTCACAAATTTTCTCTGTCACAAACACCACACTGCACACTCCATATGCAATTCAGACCTATCTTCAACTGCAGGGAGCTTAGCTGTAGTCATTTTCCTTTCACTTCCAATCAGGATTGGAAGAGTATGAGCATTTTTGAGGAAAACTATCAGATTATCTAGGTTTTCTTTTTTTCCCTCCTCTTGGATACAGATAACATTTGGCTTATGATGGAAAGGTAAAAACATAGGCAAAGGAAAAGCTTTACTGGTTTCCCTGATGAGTTCACAGTGTGAATGTTAAAAATCTTTTACAGTAAAAAACTTGGACAAAAGAACCATTTGAGAACATGGCGGATCAGACTAATTTAAATAGTATGAAGAGATGTTCAATGAAAGGAATGAACTTTACTGTGAAACTAACTATAATCAAGCTTAATCCATCCAGTGCATAGCTAAATTTCCTCTTCAACTCAAATTCTAAAGTATTTAAAATATTTATCACAATAAACCCTCAAACCATGGATCTGAGATATTGGCATTATAGTTCATTTAAGAAACTATATAGTGGGCTCAGAGGTTAAGAGCACTGACTGCTCTTGCAGAGGACCTGGGTTCAATTCCAGCAACCACATGATGGCTCACAACCATCTGTAATGAGATCTGGTGCCCTCTTCTAACCTGCAGGCACACATGCAGACAGAACACTGTACACATAATAAATAATAAACCTTTGAAAAAGAAACCATATAGTTCTCAAAGGAAGTACAAGTGCTCAAACCTTAGCCATTGGAGAAATACAGATTAAAACTACTCATTGATCCATCTCACCCCAGTTGAATGGTTATCATCAAGGAGACAAGAGTCAAGTGCTGGTGAGAATAGTCGGGACTGGATTTATAACCATTATGAAAATCATCATGATGACTTCTCCAAAAACCAAAAGCAGGTTTACCATACAATTCAGCTATATCACAGCTGTGTATATACCCAAAGAGTCTATGTCATACTACAGAGATATCTGTACATTCATGTTTATTGCAGCTTGATTTGCCAAAAGATGAGCGGATAATGAAAATATACTGCATGCACGTACTGGAAATATTTTTAGTCATAAAGAGAAATGAAATTATCATATTTACATGGAAATAATGGGAACTGGAAAACGATCATTATAAGACTGGAAGTCTTAATAAACCACATGTTCTCTCCATGTAGACCCTGGTTTCTAAAGGTTAAATATATGCTGAGGTGGGATTAGGTATAGACAGAAGTCAGAAAACTAGAAAGAGGGCCATGCAATGGGATAGGAGGAAAGACTAGGGAAGGGAGAAGGCAATACACACGATATGAAAGGGGAAATAGCAAGAGAAGGGGGAAGCCGGGGAGGGAGTCAGGGAAGAGGAGGAGGGAGGAACTGGTATTATATCTGACTCAATGCATACAAATTTCTTATTATTTCACCAACACTGTATTTACATTGCACTGAATGTTACATGTATCTAAAATTAAAGAGATAGAGGAACCTGAAGCTATTAAGTTCTTTCAGAGGATGTTAACAGATTGACATTATATAAAAATTTTTATAGTTTTAAATAAAGGATTTTTAAAACCATCTTGTATGGCAGTCCAAGTGACCAAATACTGTTTGAGCAGAAAAAGAAAGTATAACATTGACACAAGAAAAATGTAATTACTTTTAATGTAACTTTTATTAGCAGTTACAAAACCTATATTAATACAAAGCAGACATGTGGCTATCAAGCCCCAGTAACCCTCCTGTCCTATGTCCCCATCACTGCCATGCCATCATGTTCTGGAACTGAGGTCTTCTACACACGACAGCATATTACCCACTGAGCTTTAGCCTCAGTAAGTGTCTCTGGCATTACAGAGACCAGGTGTGAGTGCTGGAGACAGACAAGTGGAGTAGACAAATAAAATAAATAAACTGAGTTTCCCCTAAATAAACAAACATACCCAGATTATCTCATGTCACTGTTCCATGACTCAAGGTTGTGTTAGTAAAATGAAAACAGTAACAACAAACCCTCACTAAACACTTTATTCATTGCAATTAAAGAAAAAGAGACCAATGGGGTGATATCAGTCTGGCTCCAGCTATAGTTTTCCCAGGTCATTAGACCAGTGCTAAATTTTCAAATTTTTCTAAATTGTTTACTTAATGTTTTGTTAAAAACCACTTTAAGTGGGGGAGGGGAGAAAGGGATGGAGAAAGAAAGGGAAGGAGGGAGGGAGGGAGACAGCTTTTCTCATTAAGGAAATGTCACGTACCTGAGAAGGCAATATGAAATTCTATTAGAACACGCCAAGATACGGCACAAGCAAAATTTTCATTGGCAAAGATTTAACACCCTTTCTCACTAAGTTATAACCCATTTAAACATTAAATGAAGAACACATCAGTTTTACCTAATCCTACCTTTCAACATAATTATAATTTTTCAGTTTTTCGAGGATATGAGCAATCTTAAGTGTCAACATGGAAACCATTTCTGAGACTTCATTATCTTCATTTATTTCTTGAAATGTGGAAAACCAACCGTGGGATCCCTATTTACATAAAGATCCAGCAATACAAAATACATAAAGCTTTTTCTCCCCTGCTCTTGCATAAAACCCCACTCCTGCTCTTTCATTTATCTTTTAATGTTATGGGTGCTCCCACCCAGAAAATGCAAAGGACAAAACAACCAATTACACAGCATTCCCTAGTCATTTGAGGGCATGTATTAAATGTGTTCGTTCTTGAATACATTGTGTACATGTGTGTACAGTATGAAGGTCCATGTCAGGTCTTCCCAACCACTCTCCACCTTAAACTTTTGAGACAGGATCTCTCACTGAACCTGGAGCTTGTTGACTGACCAGCAAGACTGTCTGGACAGCCAGCACTCAGGGCTTGGCTGTCCTCATTCCCTAGTGCTGGTTACAGAGGAATAACTGTGCCCCAACAACTTTGTACATGGGTGACAGAGATCTGAACTTAGTTCTCATGTTTGCCTGACAAGTACTTTACCAGTAGAGTTATCTCGAAGAAGCTTAATTTTTCATTATAATTCATTGGCCTCCCCTATCAACAACTTTTCCTCCTATTATCCCTGTTCGCAATATGATTATTTGACAGGATTTATCAAGAAACGCAAATGGGGCTGTGGAGGTATAAAACAGCTACCTGAGTAAACCTGATGACCCAAGTTCAGCCCCCAGAACCCATGTAACAAGCAAGATGTGGTGATGTGCAACTGTAAACCCAGCATGCCTAAGGCAACACTGGAGGTAAATTTCCTGGAAGCCAGCATCCCAGGTCAGCTAACCTGGCGCATGCACTGCAGTAGCCGAACAACCAGAGATGCTGCCTCAACAAAGCAGAAGGTAAGCAATGACTCTGCCAAATTGTCCTCTGGCCTCCATGTGCAGACCATGCTATGCTGCGTTCTCTCTCTCTCTCTCTCTCTCTCTCTCTCTCTCTCTCTCTCTCTCTCTCTCTCTCTCTCTCTCTCTCTCTCCCTCTCCCTCTCCCTTTCCCTCTCTCCCTCCCTCCCTCTCTCCCTCAGTCCCCCTCTGTCTGTCTCTCCCTCTCTCAAACACACACACAAATTTTACAGAGTGAAAATGAGCAACAATGTTTATAAGTACTGACTTAAAGGTTGTTACAAAGTTCTATTCTGCAAATCTACGTACTACACAAGACAATAAAAAACATTTTAAAAGCAGGGTATTACAGCTTAGGAACATACTGGGTTCTGCCACTAAATCGAGTGTATGAAACAAAGTTGAAATAAGCATATTAAAATGTAAGTTTAGTTTTTCTTGATGGAGAAACTATTCTATATACTGGATCAATTCTTTGCTAACCTAATCACTACCCCCAGACACAGGAGAAGACACAATTAGTTTTAAGAACTTATTTCTTTAAGGAGGAGAGAAGCTGGTAAAATTTGCCTGTAATTAATTTTTTTCTTAACAAAAAGCTTCTAACACTTGAGTATAACCTTAAGTCTGAAGGACTTAAAGCTGCATTATCTTGACTTTGCCAATGACTATGAGATTAAGTCAGAGATGT
Source organism: Cricetulus griseus (assembly GCF_003668045.3). NCBI lineage: Eukaryota > Metazoa > Chordata > Mammalia > Rodentia > Cricetidae > Cricetulus > Cricetulus griseus. The sequence goes on from NC_048598.1 coordinate 192,294,723, forward strand.
CCCCTACAAGTTCATTTACTTAACACTTTTTCTCCTGCTGGTGGTACTATTGTGGATTCTGGAAATTGTTGGGAGATGGGGAAACAATGAAAGTAATCCCAGTTCCCAATTCCCACTCTCTGTGTTTATCTGCCACGAGGTACAAGACTTTACCCTCCATACCCTCCTGCAGCCATGATGTCTGTGGTTGGTTGGCCTCATGCACTTTGGCAGAATGTCATGGCTGCATGGGTGCACACATTCACCTGCACAATCTCTCTCTCTCTCTCTCTCTCTCTCTCTCTCTCTCTCTCTCTCTCCTCCATTCTCTCTCCCCTCTCCCCTCCCTGGCAATCTAATTCAATTCAGATGCCTTCAAAAAAAAAAAAAAAGAAAAAAGAAAAGAAAAGAAAAAAGTCTTAACTCTACTTAATACTATTTCTTAGTGGTAAAATGTTTGAAGCTATTTATTTATTTGTTTGTTTGTTTGTTTGTTTTTCGAGACAGGGTTTCTCTGTGTAGCTTTGGAGCCTATCCTGGCACTCGCTCTGGAGACCAGGCTGGCCTCGAACTCACAGAGATCCACCTGCCTCTGCCTCCCGAGTGCTGGGATTAAAGGTGCCACCAACGCCTGGCTAAAGCTTTTTAAAAAACAATATTCTCATGATTTGAAATAATGTTATTAGCAGAAAATAGCCACTGAAGAGCTTGTTACTTACAGTTTACAGGAGGGGGATCCAAACCATGCCACAGATTTGGGGGGAAGGACATGGGGAAGCAATGGGGGAATAACAGGAAATAGAAGGGGAAGAACTGTGGGAAGGAACATTTAGCATGGTGTCTGCAGGAAGGAATATGTAGGACAGGGTAGACATGATTAGAATCTGCTTGATTAACTAATTTAGAGGACTCTAGGACATGGCTGCTGTTACCAGTCATCTGGATTGGAGTGGCTGTCCTGAATTAGAGAGCATCATTACAAAGCCTGCTCAGTTGGTAGAGCATTTGCTGTGTGGCATGAGAACCTGAGTCCCAGCCCGAGTACCCATATATATAAAAATGCTGGGTATAGCCTGACTACACTAGGCCCTCTGTCCTGCATCAGGCGCCCGAGCCTCAGCTGAGTCTGGGCACTGCTCTGTGCCCCCAACCTCCCCCATCAACACCTGCTCACTTTTGCCTGCCCAGACCAAAGGCCCACCCTGAGTACAGACACACGCCACCCTTGTCCACCCACCACCCTCTGCCATCCAGCTGCCACCAGAGGCTGAGCCCTCCACCTGATGCCACCAGAGAGAGGGAGAGACCCCATCTGCACTCACTGGAAGAAGGGATGGGAAGAAGACAGAGTAAGAACACACTCAACAACAGGAAAACAAATATGACACCACCAGAATCTAGGGACTCCACACCAGCAAGATCTGAAAAGCCCAACACAGAGAGTGAAGAAGAGATGGACCTCAAAAATTATCTTAGGAAGATGATAGAGACATTTAAAGAGGAAACAAGAAAATCCCATAAAGAAATAGAAGAAAAAACAAGCAAAAAATATACGAAATGGAGGAAAAGACAAATCAAAAATTCAAGAAGTAAACAAATCTCTTAAAAAAAAAAAATCTAAAGAAAGCCAAGAAAAAACAACCAAACAAGTGAAGGAAGCACTCGAAACAGTTCAAGGCATGAAAGCTGAAATAGAAACAATAAAGAAAACACAGAATGAGGGGATGCTGGAAATAGAAAGGCTGGATAAATGATCAGGAACTAAAGATGTGAGTATAACCAATAGAATTCAAGAGATGGAAGAGAGAATCTCAGTTGTTGAAGACTTGCTAGAGGATGTGCAGTCATCGACCAAGGAAAATGTCAAGTCCAACAAAACCCTAACACAAAATATCCAGGAAACATGGGACACCGTGAAAAGGCCGAACCTAAGAATAATAGGTATAGAAGAAGGTGAAGAAATACAGCTGAAAAGTAAAGAAAACATATTCAACAAAATCATAGAAGAAAACTTCCCAACCTACAGAAGGATATGCCTATGAAAGTACAAGAAGCTTACAGAACACAAAACAGACTGGACCACAAAAAGAAGTCCCCTCGACACATAATAATCAAAGCAACAAACCTACAGAATAAAGAGAAAATATTAAGAGCAGCAAAGGAAAAAGGCCAAGTAACCTATAAAGGCAGACCTACAGAATCACAACCAACTTCTCAATGGAAACTTAGAAAGCCAAAAGGTCCTGGATAGATGTCCTACAAACACTAAGGGAACATGGATGCAAACCCAGATTACTGTACCCAGCAAAATTTTCAATCACTATAGATGGAGAAAACAAGATATTCCATGGCAAAACCAGACTTAAACAATACATATCCACAAATCCAGCACTACAGAAAGTTCTGGAAGGAAAACTCCAACCCAACGAAGATAACTACACTCACAAAAACATAGGCAATAGATAATCCAATTTTACCAAACAGGAAAAGAAACAGGAGGGTGAAATACACACACAATGACACCACCAACAATAAACCCAAAACAAACAAGAACAAACAATCAATGGACATTAATATCCCTAAATGTCAATGGTCTTAACCTGCCCATAAAAAGATACAGGCTAACAGAATGGATACGATGACAGAATCCATCCTTTTGCTGTATACAAGAAACACACCTCAACTTCAAAGACAGGTGTTACCTCAGATTAAAGGGTTGGGAAAAGATTTTCCAATCAAATGGGCCCAAGAAACTAGCTGGTGTAGCAATCCTAATACCTAACAAATTAGACTTCAAACTAAAATCAATCAAAAGAGATGAAAAGGGACATTTCATACTCATCACAGGAAAAGTCCATCAAGATGAAGTCTCAATCCTGAACATCTATGCCCCAAATACAAAGGCACCCGCATTTGTAAAAGAAACATTACTAAAGCTCAAACCACACATAAAACCATACACACTTATAGTAGGAGACTTCAACACCCCACTTTCACAACTAGACAGGACCACCAGACAGAAACTTAACAAAGAAACAAAGGATCTAACAGAAGTTACAGCCCAACTGGGTTTAACAGATATCTATAGAACATTCCATTCAAACACAAAAGAATATACCTTCTTCTCAGCGCCACATGGCACCTTCTCTAAACTTGACCACATACTTGGCAACAAAGCAAACCTCCACAGATAGAAAAGAAATGAAATAACCCCTTGTATCTTATCAGATCACCATGCTTTAAAGCTAGAATTAAACAGCAATACAAATTGCAGAAAACCTACAAACTCGTGGAAATTGAATAATACCCAATTGTACCATTCCTGAATTGAGGAAGAAATAAAAAGTGAAATTAAAGACTTCCTAGAATTTAATGAGAATGTAGACACAACATACCCAAACTTATGGGACACTCTGAAAGCAGTGCTAAGAGGAAAGTTCATAGCACTAAGTGCCCACATGAAGAAACTGAAGAAAAGCCACACTAGAGAATTGACAGAACAACTGAAAGCTTTAGAGCAAAAAGAAGTAAACTCACCACGGAGGAGTAGACGGCAGGAAATAATCAAACTGAGGGCTGAAATCGATAAAGTAGAAACTAGGAAAACATTACAAAGAATCAATGAAACAAAGAGTTGGTTCTCTGAGAAGATCAACAAGATAGACAAACCTCTACCCAAACTAACCAAAAAGCAGAGGGAAAGCATGCTAATTAACAAAATCAGAAACGAAAAGGGGGATATAACAACGGACACTGAGGAAATCCAGAGAATCATCAGGTAATACTTTGAAAACCTGTACTCTACAAAATTCGAAAATCTAAAGGAAATGGACAATTTCCTGGATAGATATCACTTACCAAAATTAAACCAAGAACAGATAAGCAGTTTAAATCAACCTATAACCCCTAATGAAATAGAAGCAGTCATCAAAAGCCTCCCAACCAAAAAAAGCCCAGGGCCAGGTGGCTTCACTGCAGAATTCTACCAGAAATTCAAGCAAGAGCTAATACCAGTACTCCTCAATTTGTTCCACACAATAGAAGCAGAAGGGACACTGCCAAATTCTTTTTTACGAGGCTACAATCACTTTTATACCCAAGCCACACAAAGATACAACGAAAAAAGAGAACTACACACCAATATCCCTCATGAACATGGATGCAAAAATACTGGCGAATTGAATCCAAGAACACATCAGAAAAATCATCCACTATGGTCAATTAGGCTACATCCTAGGGATGCAAGGATGGTTCAACGTACGAAAATCCATCAATGTAATCCACCATATAACCAAACTGAAAAAAGAAAAACCACATGATCATCTCACTAGATGCTGAAAAAGCTTTTGACAAAATCCAACATCTATTCATGATAAAGATCTTGGAGAGAACAGGAATAACAGGAACATATCTAAACATGATAAAAGCAATATTCACCAAACCAACAGCCAACATCAAACTAAATGGAGAGAAACTCAAAGCGTTTCCTCTAAAATCAGAAACAAGACAAGGCTGTCCACTCTCTCCATATCTCTTCAATATTGTATTTGAAGTTCTAGCTAGAGCAATAAGACAAGAAAAGGAGATCAAAGGGATACAAATTGGAAAGGAAGAAGTCAAACTCTCACTATTTAAAGGTGATATGATAGTCTACATAAGTGACCAAAAAAACTCTACCAGGGAAATCCTACAGCTGATAAACACCTTCAGCAAAGTAGTAGGATACAAAATTAACTCAAAAAAATCAGTAGCTCTACTATATACAGATGATAAACCCAATGAAAAAGAAATCAGAGAAACATCACCCTTCACAATATCCACAAGCAACATAAAATATCTTGGGGTAACACTAACCAAAAAAGTGAAAGATCTGTACAGTAAGAACTCTTTGAGTCTTTAAAGAAAGAAATTAAAGAAGATACCAGAAAATGGAAAGATTTCCATGGTCTTGGATAGGTAGAATCAGCATAGTAAAAATGGCAATCTTGACAAAAGCAATCTACAGATTCAATGCAATCCCCAACAAAATGCCAGCACAGTTCTTCACAGACCTTGAAAGAACAATACTCAACTTTATATGGAAAAACAAAAAACCCAGGATAGCCAAAACAACTCTGAACAATAAAGGATCTTCTGGAGGCATCACCATCCCCCCTGACTTCAAGCTCTATTATATTATAGAGCCATGGTTCTGAAAACAGCTTGGTACTGGCACAAAAATAAACAGATAGACCAATGGAATTGAATTGAAAACCCTGATACTAACCCACACACCCATGAACACCTTATTTTTGACAAAGATGCTAAATCTATACAATGGATGAAAGATAGCCTCTTCAACAAATGGTGCTGGCACAACTGGATTCGGACATGCAGAAGATTGTAGACAGATCCATATCTGTCACCATGCACAAAACTTAAGTGCAAATGGATCAAAGATCTCAACATAAATCCAGCCACAAGGAATCTTCTAGAAGAGAAAGTGTGAGATACCCTTGAACAAATTGGCACAGGAGACTGCTTCCTGAACATTACATCAGTAGCACAGACATTGAGATCTGCAATTAATAAATGGGACCTCCTGAAACTGAGAAGCTTCTGGTGCAGGACTAAATGCAGACTTCTCAACAGAGGAATCTAAAATGGCTGAAAGACACTTAAGAAAGTGCTCAAAATCCTTGGCCATCAGAGAAATGCAACTCAAAACAACTCTGAGATACCATCTCACACCTGTCAGAGTGGCTAAAATCAAAAACACCAAAGACAATCTATGCTGGACAGGATGTGGAGAAAAAGGAACACTCCTCCATTGCTGGTGGGAGTGCAAACTTGTAAAACCACTTTGGAAATCAGTATGGCTGTTGCTCAGAAAAATGGGAATCAGTCTACCTCAAGATCCAGCAATTCCTCTCTTGGGCAAATACCAAAATAATGCACGTTCATACAACAAGGACATATGTTCAACCATGTTCATAGCAGCATCGTTTATAATAGTCAAAACCTGGAAGCAACCTAGATGCCCCTCACTGAAGAATGGATAGAGAAAATGTGGTACATTTATACAATGGAGTACTACTCAACAGAAAAAAAAGCAATGAAATCTTGAAATTTGCAGGCAAATGGATGGAACTAGAAGAAACCATCCTGAGTGAGGTAACCCAGTCACATAAGGTCAAACATGGTATGTACTCACTCATATATGAATTTTAGACATAGAGCAAAGAATTACCAGCCTACAATCCTCTTCACCAAAGAAACTAGGAAACAAGGAGGACTCTAAGAGAAAAATGCATGGCACCAGGAATAGGAAGGGGCAGGACCTCCTGAGCTAATTGGGAGCATGAGGGTAGGGGAGAGGGAACTGCCAGAATGAGAGGAGGAGAAGAGGAGAAGAGGAGAGGAGAGGAGGAAATAGAGGAGCAGAAATATTGAATTGGGGGAAGAATAGAGGAGAGCAGGATGAGAGATACCATATTAGAGGGAGCCATTATAGGTCCCAGGAGAGATCTGGCACTAGGGAGATTTCCAGAGACCTACAAGGATGACACAAACTGACAATCCAAGCAATGGTAGAGAGGATAACCTAAAGCCCTTCCCCTAAAAATGAGATTGATGACTACTTTTTATGCCATCCTAGAGCCCTCATCCAGTGGCTGATGGAAGCAGAGGCAGACATCCACAGACACATACTGAACTCTGGAACTTAGTTGCAGAAAAGGAGGAATGAAGATCGAAGAGGAATAAAGATGGAAGGGGTCGGTACCAGGCTGGTGATACCCACAGAAACAGCTGGCCTGAACAAAGGGGAGCACATGGACCCCAGATGCTGTCTGGGAGGCCAGTACAGGACTGATCCAGATCCCTGAACATGGATGTCAATGAGGAGGCCTCTGCACTCTAGGGGCCCCTGGTAGTGGATTAGTATTTTTCCCTGGTGTAAGAAGGGACTTTGAGAGCCCATCCCATGTGAAGGGAGGCACTCTCGGTCTGGACACATGGGGGAGGGCCTAGGCCCGGCCTAGGATGATGTGGTGGGCTCTGGGTAACCCCCATTGAGGGCCCTACCCTGCCTGGGGAATGGAGGGTGGATGGGGTGGGGGCAGGGGAGGGAGAGAGAGAAGGGATTGACATGTGAAACAAGCTTGTTCCTAATTTGAACTAATAAAAAATAAAAAATAAATAAAAATAAATAAATAAATGCTGGGCATAGCAGCACCTGCTTGCAGTCTCAGCATTGAGGAGACAGACTGAGGAAATTCTAGGGTTTCCTGGTTTCCCAGACTATCTGAATCAGTGAGCCCCAAATGTCTGGCTAATTATCAGAGGAGCAATCCTACCAGGGTCAGTAAGGTCCCAGATAGCTCAGTGGGTAAAAGCCCTTGCTATGTAAATATGAGAATTGGATCCTAGCATCGATGCAAACACAGGTGTGGCCAGGAGTACCTGTAACCCCAGTAGTGTGTGTATGTTATGGGGAGGGGTTAGGAACCCTGGGGTTTGCTGGCTACCAGCACAAGCACAGCTTTAGTGAGGACCTGTCTCAAGCGAATAAGGCAGTGATTCAAGCAGGACACCCACCATCCTCCTCTGGCATCTACACACACCTGCACTTATGCAGACATCCATGACACAGATACACACAAAATGAAACAAAGTGAAATATACTGGGGTTCTTGCAGAGGACCTGGGTTCAGTTCCCAGTGCCACACAGAAGCTCATGACACAACTGTAACTCCAGTTTCAGAAAATCCCAATATCCTCTTTTGGACTTTGCAGGCAGCAGAAATACATACTGGATATATGCATACACATAAGCAACACACTGTACACATGTGTACACATAAGCAAAAACACTCAAATGTATAAAATAAAGATAAATGAACCTTTTTAAAGTTGGAAGGCTCATGAGAACAAACTTCAGAGGTTGAAGCTCCAGCCTCCACATATCCACACATGTTTATATTCATAAAGGGAAAAAAAGTGATCAGGGTACAGATTCATTTGTACTGGAAATCACACTGGCAGGGTAACTACCACCTCTACACACTGGCTAACTATAGGAGAGAGGCATCCTCCATTCCAGGGTCAGCAAGGCCCCAGACGGCAAAGCACCAGCCAACACAGAGACATGCTTAATACACCTACTTAAAGTAAGTAACAAAAATATGTATTTTCATATATGCTCATAATATGTTATCACTCTGTTATGGATATGAGTCACCATATAGCAGAAAATAAGACGGAAAAATACTAACAATACATACATTTATTCAGAAGAGGAAAGACAAGCATAATAGTAACAAGACATCTATTTAGTACCATGGCATTTACAAAAAACATTTTTCACATATACTACTCACTAACTCCTCAAAAAAAAAACTGTCAGCTAAACAGACATAACCTTCATTTTACAGTTGTTTATATGGAGATTCAAGGAGTACAGTAGACATCCCCCACATGTCAGACAGCCACTGGCAGAATAGGTGATGAAGTTTAGGTGTTGTCATTGCTGTTTTCACCAACACCACAACATCCCTTCAGCTTAACCTAAATCTACAAACTATGTAGAAATAAAGTTAGTCATTCCAGATCACCAAAGATTAATTGCTCAGTGATCTTACTGAAACAGGTGTGAATAACCTAATGAAAACACATGAGATGCTCAATGACTAGTAAAACACAAATCCTTTACTAGGAGTATGCATAAGGGGGATACTAAAAGTTCTTTTTTTTCTTTAAGTTTCCATAACAGTATCATGCTATACCTCACATAACATTTGATACATAGTTACAAAATAGCTTTTATTTCTCAGTAATCTTGTTAATTACATAGTTTTAAAATGTGGTTCTATAAATTTGGATTAACCTACAAAATGAAGTCCAAGCAAATATAGTATTTAAAACAGCTTTTACAGTGGGAATTAAGCATTCTCCTATGAGGTAATAATGTATTTTCTAATTAACTATATTTAACTATACCACAATATACAAATACTTCAAAACTTCATGTTGTACATGACTAACACAATCTATTTTATCTGTTGATTAAAAATAAGTAAAAATTATAACTAAAATGTTTTAAACTAAAATTTCTCTGTTTTATCACTATTTCACTTTTGAAAAGTAGTCTCACCGGGAGCCATTCTATTCACACATCTGCTGACTTTCATGTAATCCAATATTTCAAGATGCAGTTTCCTGTTGAGACAGCTAGAATACAGGGCTACGCTCCGTTTGTGTGAGCAGTTGTAGGGCCACAGTAACTCTACTTGCTTTACTTACCTCTAGGAGAAATTCTCAAGGTTCTAACAAATCAAGCCAGCACCCAGCTCTTAGGAGAACATTTAGACTATAAATCTGCTACAACAGTCTTCACCTGCTAGAAGAAGAAGTAAAAACCTTTCTCCTTTTAAAGTAAGAACCAAGATCTAACTAAGACTTGTGCTTCCAAATTTCTACACTTTATAACCATGTGGCAAGTTCCTCATGAGGAGCTAAGGCAACAAAGGAGAGAAGACAAGACACGTACTGAAAACAGAGACAGCAAGAACCACCTTAAACTCCTTGAAGACGGGGACTGGCTTCTGTAAAGGCTACGAAGCAATACTGGACAGACAAATGACCTCCCTGCAAGGTTACTGTGGCAGTAGCTACTGTCACAGGGATTTGCTGCTTGTAAACTAGAGAGCTCTGGTCTAAGCAAACACAATCCCTGGTGTGAAAGCACAGTTAGTACCTGGTGAGGTCACCTATGTCTGTAACACCACCACCCACCACCCAACCCCCCCACCCCCGCCCCAGCACTACAGAGGCTTTGGTAGGAGACTACAAGTTCAAGGCTATATAGCAAGTTCAAAGATGTGTTGAGGCCCCATTCAAACTAAGGAAACTCTGTGTGTGTGTGTGTGTGTGTGTGTGTGTGTGTGTGTATGTATGTATGTATGTATGTATGTATATCACAGCTTTGTCTTTGAACGAGCACCTTTGATGTATTGGATGTCAAAGGCATAAGAGGTTTTGAGGTAATGGCCAGATGGCAAACTAAATGCCAAGGGCTTGGGGTCCTCACCCTCATATTTGCTGTTCCTTAGGCTGGGTATGTTCGTATTTACAAGGATGCTAGCAAATTAGTCATTTCCTAAAGCATTCTGTGAGTCTGCAATGACTCAAGCCTAAATACTCTCTCTTTAAGGGAGAACGGCATTGGACTGGTTAGATTTGCCAAAAGAAAAACAAAATCTTGCAGTTCCTTGAAGTACTGATAGGCCTCATTCACAGTTTTAACTTCAGAAAGTAATCGATTTTAAAACTAGCAATAGTTTTCCTCTTAGCCTCCTTAAAGAAAATTAAGTTCAAATTGACATACATTTATACTTTTATACAGCACTGTAACACTAAGTGAAATAAATGGCTCCACTATTAAAATTTACAAATCACGAATGATATTAATTTGGATAAAAGAGCCTTCTACCAAAATCAAACCAAACCAAATAACTGCAATCCCATCTCAGCACTTGAGAGAGAAAGAGCAGGAGTTTGAAGCTAAAGTGGGCTACAGGAAACCCTATTTAAAAAAAAAAAAAAAAAAAAAAGGAAGAGGAGGAGGACCTGGAACAGACGGGGCATATATATAAAGCCAAAAATATACATAATAAAATAAAGCATGCACATTAAATGTAAACATACACACCCTCTCTATATATGTATGTGTCTAGATGTATTGATCTCTTTAAAATGTAAATTCATCAATTATCACTGGTAGTTTATAATCAAAAGACTGAGGGCAGTCTTCTAAAACTTCTCATGGTAACTAAAATTCCACTGACCTCAAAGATCTGTTAAAAAGCAGCAAGAAAAAATTTAAAACTAGACAGACTTTGGGTTCTTTTTCCATATCTCCATTCACTAATTCTGTAACAACTGGAAAATTATTTTAACTTCCTTAGCCTTGATTTTCTCATCTACTAAGAACACTTGGGGTTGGGTATTATTTTATTAGCTCAGTGATACAGCATATGCCAGATAAGGCCCTAATTCAATCTCTATCAACACAGACACAGACACACACACCCCAAAACCTGGGCTGGGGACAGATGTCATTAGAGTGCTTATCTCCTAAGTCTGAGACTCTGCATTTGATTCCCAACACTGCAAAACAGAACATAACAAAAACTCCTACAAATAACCTAGAGTGAGACAAAACAAAACTTAAGCAGAACAAAATACAACCCCGTGGGAGTAGAACTCTGCTTCTCCTGCACCATCCACAGTGTTTCACATGCAGTGGCAGACACTAAATACATCTTATTTATTGTAAGAAAAAAAAAGCATTATCCCTGTTAACTGAGCTAATGTCATAATGTCACAAAAGAGGATACATGGGATTAGCTGAAGAATATGAATTCTATGCATATAATTCTGAAAGTCAGGGAGTTTTCTTAAAGTCATTTCTTAATGTTATTTCCTTCACAGAATGAACAACATTTTCATCTTTTAAAGACATGACATGTCGTTTTCTAATAAAGGGAGTCATGAAATGTAAGACATATTCTTTGGAGTGTTTTGTAACTATTTATGTAAATGAAATATAAAGCTCTCATTTCATTTATATTCTTGTAATGTATTTAGAGTGATTTCTAAAATTTATTCAAGGTTAGTTTGTGCATTTGTGTGTGGCCAAGAACATATTCTTACTAGCCTGAAATTCCCAATCGGAGCAGGACTGGCAGTCATAAAATGTGTTTTGTATTCTAATTCCCTGTGTGGTATATGCACCCGGTCCACACAGGGGGACAAAAAGAACACTCTGCTAAAGACCCAGGAATCCGTATCTCACTGAACAGATTACAGTATCACAATTACAGTGACGTGTGAAATGTTGCTGCTTACCGACAACAGTCCACCTATAGCGTCAGCCACGGAGCCTAATCTCTCTACAGCTTTGCCTTCTCGTCCTATACAGTGAAGGCTTTGCCTTCACCTTCTCTACAGCACTGTGAAATGGTTAGCGTGAGTCCTTAAACAGGGTGACGTGAGAGACCATGAGCTACTTCTAGAAAGGATTACAGGAAGCAACACTGTAACCTACAGGGAGTACCTAGGGGAAGGTCAGTGGAAATAGAAGTTCTAGAGCCACAGAGTGAGATTTGGGGTCTGTCGGTCATTGACTGTGTAGCCTCGAGCAAGTTATTCACTCCACGCTAGACTGTAGCTTTTATACCTGAGAGGAGGAATGGCAGCAATATTTACCTTCCACTGTGCTCCAAAGATTAAATGAGTGACTGTTACCAAGCCAAGTGCTGCCCTTACAAACATGCAGTGAATGTCAGACAAAATATAAATCAGTTGAAGGGCGCCCTCTTAGTACTTTTATTTCTGAAAGGAAACTGGGGTTTATTTCCCCCCATCAAGGACATCCATAAAGTAGGAGTTCAGTTCCACGAGGCTCAGTCTTATAAGGAATATATCAAGTTGTACAGTACCGACGCTGGATATCTATCTGCTGGCTGAATTCACAGGTGTAGCCTACCAGTGAAGAGTACACAAAATGAGTAAGTTTACTAAGGGCTTACTAAAACCATTTACCCAACCTATCATTAAAATCAAGATACATAATAATGTCTAAGGATGAAGAAAAGTGAGAGAAATTCTAGAAATAAAAATACAGAATGCTTTAATTTCATAAAAATAAAATCACCAACAACTGTCATTTATAGAATGCCAACTGTTTACATTTCAGATTGGTTCACATGTAGACCTAGATAGCTAGGAAAGCTGACCAGACTTAAACAAACAAACAAACAAAACACTTGCCGTGGGACTCCTAAATTAATCCAGTTAGTACTTAGAATTAATTACACTCATCTAAATCTTCTCTTTTTCTCTTCTTCAATTCCCTGGAACAGACCTCCTCATCTACACCTTAACAGAGCTCCCCACCTCTCCTGCCCCACACAGGCCCAGGCACTACTTACCACAGCACAGAGCACTATCTGGCTCCTATATGCCTGTGAATAAGCAGCTCTGCTTCTGTAAACAAGGCGCTGTGGTGGCTGGACTAGATATCCAAGAACCGTACTATCCCCCTCTGACTGTTCTGCCATATTACAAGGGAGCCATATAATTTCAGGCTGTGGTGACTGGACTCGGTATCCACAGAACAGTACTAACCCCTCTGAAACAATGTTTTTCTATCCCCTAAAACCCTCATCACCTGTAAATTACCAAAATAGATAAATGAAATGTATATAGTCCCTTCATTAGGGACTCTGTTATGATCATATACTCTTCTCTTTCCTTCTGCTCCACCTGAGTACTTTCTCTTAGTTCAGTATCAAGATAATAGAGACTAAAAACAATGCTTATTGGTAGCATATATGTATGTGTGTCATATAAGACAGAACTACACTTTATGTGAAATTTATGATTCTATCCTAAATATGTAATTATTCCTTGATCCATGTCTAAATGTTATGCAAAAAAATTACTACTCGAAACCAGGTGTGGTGTTGCCAGCCTTTAATCCGTCACTCAAGGGGCAGAGCAGGAGGTGATGGGGGATGTCCTTCTGTATGCTGTGAATATGTTTCTCTTATTGGTTGATGAATACAGCTGTTTCAGCCAATGCACAGGCAGGATGTAGCCAGGCAGGAAGTATAGGCAGAGCTACCAGACTAAGTGAATTCTGGGAAGAGGAACGCAAAAGTGAGTGGTGAGGGCTGAAATTAAGAGAGAGCTAGTCAATAAGAAGTTTGAGTCAGGGCTGGAGAGATGGCTCAGTGGTTAAGAGTAGTGGCTGCTCTTCCAGAGGTCCAGCGTTCAATCCCTAGCAACCACATGGTGGCTCACAACCACCTATAGTAGGATCTGATACCCTCTTCTGACATAAAGGTGTACATGCAGATAGAGTACTCCTATATGTAAAATAAATAAAAAAGTCTTTAAACAAAAAAAAGAAGTGTGAGCCATTGGCCAAACAGTTTATAATTAATATAAGCCTCTGTGTGTTTATTTGGGACTAAACAGCTGTGGGACTGGATGTGACAGAAACTTCTGTCCACAAGAAGGAACTCTGATTTCAAGGCCAGCCTAGTCTAAATAACAAGCTCCAGGCTAGCCAGGTGCTCCATACATCGCCAGACCTACTAATGAAACAAAGTAGCGTGCGCTACTGGTACTGTACAGATGCCTGAATACTGACACTTTCAGCTTTAGTTTCTCAGTGTCTATTACCATGCAGACACACAGGCATGGAAAGAACAGCTGATGTTTTGATCTAATTCTTACCATTTCTTTCATATCAACAACATGTTTCATAGTGACATTAACTTCATCATCACAGCCACTGTGACTTCATGACTAAACTACTGTGACAGCATCCTTTTAGCTAGGCTCCTGGTTTCTCTGCCGTACCTTCTTGTTTGTGATGGCCTGGTACTGGTATACTCGCTATCCTAGCTCAGCGTCCTCCTAAATTCTGGGATTACAGGAATGTGTTCCACATTTTCTACTAGAGAAAAACATCCAATAAATACCATTTGAAACATTAATATCTCTCACAGCTTTTAAAGTGGGAAGGGGACAGGCTGTTCAGTGTAGCCCGAAGCTATTCTACAGCAGGCCTATGCTTCTGGAGAGCATACAAAAGAGACCACCACTGTTGTGTCTAAGCTATAAACTTCCCCACCAGTGTTTTATGCTTTTCCAAGTTTTGGTCCCAGTAAGCTTACTCCAAGTTCAACAGCTTGACTCAAGAGATCCTCTTTACTTATTCACTCCTGAGGGCTCAAAGTCCACTTTGTAGTCCAATCATCGAACCTGTTTAAAGTCCTCTTCACAGATTGCTTTGCCAACACACATCACATTCCCAATAGCACCTGTTTCTGAGCTCTCACGATATTTCCTATACTTCAAAACCCAGTACTTAAAAGCTCACAGGCAGTTCTTGATCCATACAAGTGAACCATGTACTTATCCTTATGCCCCTAACACAGGCATCCTTTCGAGAAAAGTGAATACTTCCAGGACCTAACAAAGGCTGGAAATAGAGCAGACATTTGCTTCTTACTACAGGCAAACCCATGGCTTCTGCTGTACTTGTAGACATACCTGTCCCTGTATCTTTGGTTGTATTTTGACCAAAGCTTTCTGAACTCTGCCTTGCAAATTTCACTTAGGACTGTAACTCATAAAAGTAAAAATACTGACACCTGAAGTAGTGTTTTCCCACTTGACTGCTTTACATTTTTCTAATGAGTGGTACTTTGATTATAATATATAAAATCCCTTTCTAAATATATTACCTGGTCTCATCTACATAATACTATGAAGTAAAGGAGGAATGAATGTCTTTCACTATTTGACAAGTTTGCCCAGAAACAGCTAATGGAATCACTAATGAAAGGCAGCATCCAAGCAAAGTCTAAGTATTAACTCTTAGTCTTGTTACCTGTGTCTGCAGTGACCAACAGTAAACACACTAGAGGAGCCCATTTCTCTCATCGATGGGGAGCAGAGTAGGTCCTACCATTCCTGAGATAGAAGAAGAACCTTTATATATTTGACTTAACACTTTTTTTTTCCTTAACGCTTTTTTTTTCCTTTACTCAAAATGTTCTTCAGTCTGAACATTTTACAAATACTTCCCTAGTATAAAACAACAACCAAAGCAAAACAAATAGAAGATACCAGCACTTTCTAGATCTGCATACTCCACGGGTTAAATAAACAGACTTAAGGCTGTGAGTGCTTCATGTAGTTAGGGCTCAGTTAGTGTCCTGGGTTTTCCAAGTTCACTTACAAAAGAGTAATCACATTGTTCATGTTAAAGTGGCAAAACCAACAACAGTTAAAGGTGCAAAGAATCTTAACTACCAGTCAATGTTGGACACGACAGACACCACTCATCACATTAAAGCTCAACTAACAGAAAACTAACACAGAGGAATTCTAAAAGTAATGGAAAGCAGAAACATAATTGCGAACTGGATTATAGATTCACAGTATAATGGAACTGGCCTTACACTACTTCTATCATTAAAAGGGGAAGGGGGTAATGCCACCTAACTTCCCCATCACTAACTATAGGACCAAAAGTTTAAGAGTTACAGTGTGCACTGGCCGTATGCTCAACAGACACACCCAATATAGGACCAGACACTTAAATATCATGTACTTAGGTTTTAGAATTAGATCCAATCAAACTTTCTGAATAGCATGAGCAATTCTTCCATCATCTATAATCTCTGACAGTTGGGTAATCAGTCTTTAACGATAAAAGACAACTACCTAAAGAAACCAATTATCCCATTGGTTCAGCTCTTCTTCTTCCTGACCCTCCTCTCCACTGTCATATGTAACACGACATATTCTTCCCCAGGGTCTAATATAACAGAACTCCTTCTACTTTAAACTGAAGATGGTATCACCCCGTCACTTGTTTCTATTTAACAGTGGAAACCCTCACTCTGACTATTGCTAGTATTAAGTATTTTCTATTCTTCATCCCAGGAACCCTTGCTATGGTCACCAGCTTATTATCATCCCAAATAAAATGGGGCTATATACAGCAGTGCAGTGGTGGTCCATAGACAAAGCTTTAATCTCAACCCACATTAAGCTAGTAAACTCTATTTGAGCTAGTCCTGCTGCAAAAAGCAGGCTTTGCACCCTGTATGTACATAATTCCCCCTACTTTTAAGTGGAGTGTCTTTTCTGCTTTACCTATCTCCCCACTGATGATTCCAGCCTATTATGCACTCTGACTCTCAATTCTATGTCCTACCATTCTGGTGCCATCTCTCCACCTTTTTTAATTTGTGAATTCAGTAAATAAGGCCATTCCTTCTGCTCTGTATTTAAAGGTCACTGGGGGTGGGGGGAAAGAGTTACACTATATCAAGGATAGAATCTCATACCAAAGCATTAGACATTGCTATTATGGTTGACAACCAATGAATCTTTCATCCAATTGTGTAACCATCATCTATAAGTTTTTGGGGAAGTTATGACCACAAATGTTGACATCAAGATACACTGTAATTCTTAGTATGGTGATGCATGCCTCTATGCCTAGCACTTGAGGTGGGAGGCAGAAGGATCAAGAATTTAAGGCCAGGGCTAGCAATAGCTAACTGGGTATAGGTGCTTGCCACCAAACCCAATGACCTGAGTTCTATTTCTATCACCCATATGATAGGAAGAGAGAGACTCCCAAAAATTGTCCTCTGGTCTCCATATGCTCCTGCCCCATAAACAAAACTTGTAAGTGTAATTTTATTTGAGGGGGAGGGGGGTGTCAAAACAGGATTTCTCTGTGGCATTCGAGGCTGTCCTGGAACTAGCACTTGTAGACCAGGCTGGTCTCGAACTCACAGAGATCAGCCTACCTCTGCCTCCCGAGTGCTGGGATCAAAGGTGTGCACCACCCGGCCGTTAAGTGTAATTTTAAAAAGTTTAGTATCACCTTCTACTATATAGCCAGTTGCAGGACAGCCTAGGTTGCATGACGCTATCACAAACACATACAACAAAATAAAGACAAATGGACACCACTGACATTAACTCCACGTGAAACCTCCATAGTAAGCTCAAGCTGTAAACTGGGGTGGCCACTTGAGACCTTGTGTGAGACAAGGGCATAGGATTAAGGGTGAAAACAAAGCAGCGTGACATTTTGAGAATGTCACCAAAGCAAAAACTCACACTCACATCAGGTTTTAAAAATGCCTTCAACAACTGGTAAGGCTTTACAACACAGCAAGAGAAACAGGGACTATTTAAGGCAAGCTGTGTATTATAAAAGACAAGATGTGCCCCTCAACTGAAGAATGGATTGAGAAAATGTGGTACATTTATACAATGGAGTACTACTCAGCAGAAAAAGGCAATGGAATCTTGAAATGCGCAGGCAAATGGATGGAACTAGAAGAAACCATCCCGAGTGAGGTAACCCAGTCACAAAAGGTCAAACATGGTATGTACTCACTCATATATGAATTTTAGACATAGAGAAAAGGATTACCAGCCTACAATCCTCTTCACCAAAGAAACTAGGAAACATGAAGGACTCTAAGGGAAAAATGCATGGCCCCAGGAATGGGAAGGGGCAGGAACTCCTGAGCTAATTGGGAGCATGAGGGTAGGGGAGAGGGAACTGCCAGAATGAGAGGAGGAGAAGAGGAGAAGAGAGGAGGAAATAGAGGAGCAGAAATATTGAATTGGGGGAAGAATAGAAGAGAGCAGAATGAGAGATACCATATTAGAGGGAGCCATTATAGGTCCAAGGAGAGATCTGGCATTAGGGAGATTTCCAGAGACCTACAAGGATGACACAAACTGACAATCCAAGCAATGGTAGAGAGGATAACCTAAAGCCCTTCCCCTAAAAATGAGATTGATGACTACTTTTTATGCCATCCTAGAGCCCTCATCCAGTGGCTGATGGAAGCAGAGGCAGACATCCACAGATACACACTGAACTGAACTCTGGAACTTACTTGCAGAGAGGGAGGAATGAAGATCGAAGGGGTCGTACCAGGCTGGTGGAACCCCACAGAAACAGCTGGCCTGAACAAAGGGGAGCACATGGACCCCAGATGCTGTCTGGGAGGCCAGTACAGGACTGATCCAGTCCCCTGAACATGGATATCAATGAGGAGGCCTCTGCACTCTAGGGGGTCCCTGGTAGTGCATTAGTATTTTTCCCTGATGTAAGAAGGGACTTGAGAGCCCATCCCACATGAAAGGATGCATTCTTGGCCTGGACATATGGGGAAGGGCCTAGGCCCGGCCTAGGATGATGTGGTGGACTTTGGGGAGCCCCAGTTGAGGGCCCTATCCTGCCTGGGGAGTGGAGGGTGGATGGGGTGGGGTTAGGTCAGGGCTGGGGGAGGAGGGGTAGGGGTGAGGTGAGGGAGAGGGAGAAGGGATTGATATGTGAAATAAGCTTGTTCCTAATTTGAAATAATAAAAAGTAAATAAATAAAAGACAAGATGGGCTTCCCCGGTGGCCTTATCCTTGCAGACTCTTAACTCTTGTGTATTTGTGCCTAAAGAAACTAAAGCTCAGTGAGGCAGTTGGTAAGATGGACACAGGACCTACCCATAAAATGACATTCTGTGGTTTGAGACTATGAATGCAAACTCAGCACCTAACACGTTTTAGCTAAAGGAAATGCTTGCTTTCTTCCTCCGCAGGTTTTGCTTTCTTTAGCTATCCATATATGACGTACACATCCATTGAATCCTAGTTTAGGGAGGCAGTGATAGGAGGATGAGGTCAGCCTGGGCTTTCTAGTGAGTTCAAGGTTAGCCAGGGCTATATAGCAAGGTACTTTTGCCATTTTTTACAAATCCATTTCTAGCTATTGTTTCAGAAAAGATAAATTCTTTGGCCTGAGGCTCATGCATAGAACTTACTATTATTATTAGATACCAACCTTTTCATTTCTTTCTTTCTTTTTTTTTTGAGATAGGATCTCTATGTATCCAAGGTGGGGCAAAATTAATTTTGTGGGCTAGGACGGCCTCAAACTCATGGCAATCCTCCTGCCTCAGCCTAGTCTAGAGTCCTCTTGAACTTAGTCTTCTAAGAAGAAAAACCAATTTAACACCATCTAGGTCCTACATTAAGTTCAGTAACAGACCCAGAGAGCGGTCTCTTTCAACAATATTACATTTAATATGCCAGCAGTGAATATCCAGGTAACATGGGGACAGTCTATCTGTGAGAAGACAAACAAGATAGTTCTAATTCTCTAAGTTTTATTTTCCCACATGCAAATAAGAGACTTGGATAAGCTAGAAATGTGGTGGAAAAAAACAAATGAAGTCAAGAAGATGCTCTCTGCCAGGGGACACATGTCACTCAACCTTTCTGAACTTGTTTTCTCATTCCTAAAGAGGGCTAAGGAGGAGTGACGGGGGGAATAGTAACGCCAATTTCATTAAGCTTTCATCTCACCAAGTACAGGTTCCTCTGACACGACTAGCTCATTCACTCAGCAGTAAAAAGGCACACATTATGTACATCCCAGAGCAGAAAAGTTCACGTGTATGGTCCGAGATCAGGTTCCCCCCTTGATTTTCAACCCTTAATGAGTCATCCCCAAGCACTTAATGGAACACTGGAGAACCTGACCCACATTTCTATCTCTCTTCACTTAAAACAGTAAAATAAAATACCTTTAAAAATAGACTTTCAGAGCGATATGAAAAGGTCACAACTGTAAGCTATAATCTCCAAGATCTTTTCCAACTAAAAACCTATCACTTGGTAAATCTGTTATTTCTGCAAGGTTTACCCATGGCATCTTCCTTAGCTTCCTTCTTGATGGAGCTTCCTTTTCTATTTTCTCCTCAATCTCTCTTAATGCTTGTTCCAATATTCCTTAAGTATTTCTCTCATACTCTCTAAATTAGAAACTGAAAAACAGCCAGGAACACTTGAATCTCAGCACTCCTGGAAGTTAGATCATAAACTCAAGTCCACCTGGGCTTAAGGTGAGTATGAGGCCAGCCTGAGTTACACAGGGAGACCCTGTCATTTAAAACTAACAAACAAAAAATAATAAAAATAACAATAATCTGAAAAGGAGATGAGAAGCGTTCTTCTTTGCTCCTTTGCCCTTCAATTCCTAACAAAAGATCTTGTCTTAATTAGGGTTATGATTGCTGTGATGAAACACCATGACCAAAAACAACACGGAGAGGAAAAGGTTTATTTGGCTTATATCTCTTACAATCCCTGGAGAAAAGCCAAGGCAGGAACTCAAACTGGGCAGGAACTTGAAGGCAGGAGGTGATTCAGTGGCCATGGAGGAATGCTGCTCGATGGCTTGCTCTCCATGGCCAGACTGAGGTGGGGGGAGGGGGTTTCACCTACAATGAGCTGAGCCCTCCCTCATCAATCACTAACTAAGAAATGCCCTACAAGCCTGCCTGCAGCCCAATCTTATGGAAGCATTTTCTCAATTGAGGTTCCCTCCTCTCAAATGACTCTACCCTGTGTCAAGATGACATAAAGCCAAGCCATCTCAGATGTCCTTTAAAAACTAATGTGGCTTTACAGTGGAGTACTTTTTATATCTTCTATGAAAAGAAAAAAAAAGCTTCTGAAGGCTAAAGTCAAACTGTAAGTTCAGAACCTACATTTAAGTTCCTTATAATAAAGTTCAATCTATTTACATAGTGTTAGAAGATCTTAGTAAAAAAGTAACAGAAAATAATGGACTCATCTAAAAAGGAAATAAGGAAACACAAGTGTGAAGGTAATATATACAGGTATGGTTTTAAGATGCCCCCAAAGGAAAATCCAAACCCACACAGCATATACAACAAAGAAAAACAGTATCTGTATTAGACCTCAAGCCAATTTTCTACTTTTGAGTAATTCGGGGGGAGGGGGAGAAGGTAAATGTTAAAATGTTAATTTGACTAAGTTAAATTTCGACTTTTAAATACAATATAAGCTTTAAGTTCTTGGGTTCCCATTTTTAAACAGTCATTAAGAACTGGCCTTTCCATTCCTGGCTTCATATTATATCCCTAGGTTTTAGACTTCAATTCCCTGCAAAAGCAAAGGAATTATGTAAGAGACAAGTTCTTGAATTGTCAGCAACATCTTATCAAGTCTTAACCTCCTTTATGAGAAAACTGGCATAAAATTTAGTTTCAACTGAAACTGACAAATAATCACTTGATCAAACAAAAGGCCTACGGCATGATAGTGTAGACCACTCAGGTTAATTACTGAAATAGAAACAAATAGTGACCATTAGCTCTCTCATTTATAAAAAGATGTAACTTCTGGAGATCGGAGGGCATTGTAAGAACACTGGCAAAACTTCTATTTTTAATTAATCAAAACAGATCTCAAGAGCTCTGCCTGCCTCTGCCACCCATGCCGGGATTCAAACCACCTGGCCTGGCTCAAATAAAGGTACGTAAACTCAGTTGTGATCCATCAAATTCTTCTTCCCAACAAGAAAACAAAGTCCGTATTAGGTACAAGTATTTAATTACAACTACTCTCCTAACTACTTAAATGCTAGATGCTTAGCCTAGAAAAAAAAATGAGGATTTTTCAGATAAGAGCAGAGAGAAGAATTTTTCTAAATATATTACCAAGGGAAAAAAGCTTGTTATTTCATAAAACTGTGAAGCTCTCCAGCTTCAAAATCTGGGTTCATGCGATGTGATTCTTTCTCTTTGGTCAGTATCAAGCAGATCTCTACTTCGTGAGACGGTAAAAGGAGTCTGGACGGTAAGAACGGTTAAGCCTTGTTCTTGAGCTAGCCATTATTACTGTGTCAAAGGAATCCACATTTTCCCCAGCTCTGATATTTGTCATGAGCGTATTTCTTACTTGTATGTGGAGTGGGCTAGGGGTGTAGCTCAGCCGGTAGACTGCTTTTCTCGCACACATGATCCCCAGCACCCTGTAAGTCAGGCAGGGTAGTGGTCACCTGCAATCCCAGCACCAAGGAGGTAGAATTAGGAAGGCTCAAGGCCTGCCTTAGCTTCCCAGTGAGTTTGAAGGCCAACCTGGAATGTGTGAGGTCCTGTCTAAAACAGGAGAGTTAAAGTAGAGACTAGAACACTGGTTATCAGGATGAGGGTAAGGTTAGGGAGAAGGAAAGTGGGGTACAGTTACTTAGACAGAGTATCATCTAATACCCAACTACAGCATAGTAGGATAGCAGTGAGTGACAATAAATGAGTAGCAAACAGAATTTTGAATGGTCCCAAGACAAAGAAATGACCAAAGTCTGAGGTGATAAGTACCCCGATCTTATCATTAACATTACACACTGTGTAATACACTGAAATATCACATTGTCCCCACAACTGTATACATGAATTATGTGTCAATTAAAAGTAAAATAACATTTTTTAAACCTGTGAATATTAACAGTAAATATTTTTCCATAAATTCAACACCACCATTCTAGAAGGAAAATGTGAAATAACAGAAAATGGCAACCCAAGGCATTAACTCTAAAGTAGAGCTCATTTAAGGGGGATGTAGGCATGGGGTCTCCCTCTTCTTAAGACAGTGTTTAGCATTGTGCTTCTACTGTGCTTTAAAGGTAAAAACAAAAGAAACTAATGAAAACAAAGCAATTTCATTAGATTCATTGTAAGCACTCTAGGGAATTGCTCCCATGTTCCAAGTCTTCAAAGAATACTGTTAAGTTTGCTACATAATAGGATAAAGCTGCCAACAGTTAAGCCTAAGTTAACTGCACTTGACTTGTAGAAATCAGGGTCTATTTCTGCTCTGTATACTATGGTCATCTCTTTAAAGTATCAACAAAATTGTAAATTGTTGAGTTTCAGCAGGGAGGAAATTCTTCATATGTAGACTTCAGTTTCCCTTATACACTTAAGCAGGTCTCCTAAAGTATGCAGTAAACTCTAAGTTAAAAAAAAATGCCCATGAAAATATAGGAATAACCATATCTAGTGGAGGTGTTTGGTACACAGTCACTGGGTTGTGGGGGATGAAGGACTAAAACGGTTAATGTGCTAGCAAAACACACTCAGGCACACATGACCTGGCTTAGAACCACCTATTCCCAATTCTGACTTCTGACTCAATGTTGATTAGACCCTTGACTCTACCTCTGTCCCCAAATTTTACCGCTAAAAGATGGATCTTCCATTATTTATAACGTACCATTCCAGGATCTGGGGGTCAGAATACTGGATTACCTTCACACTTAGTAAGAGGGAACTTCTGGACTGCAAGATATTAATTAGAGAGTAGAAGAACTAGCCAATTCTCTAAACTAGTCTATAAATTACTCAATGCTATTATTAACCACAACTCACTAATGTTTAACAGGCAAGATGAGATGTAAATGAAATAATTTCTGCTTTGACCATACAAACCATTATCCAATAAATACTCCAGTTAATGTTCAGAATGAGCAAGTACTATGCAGAGTAAGGGCTGGAAACAGAACCACCACTTACTAAACACTTGGGTATTAAGAACTTTAGATGAAAAGTCACATTCAAAATACTGACATCACACAGTGTCAACAGAAGAGTACTAGCTAACTTTGATTACTTAAGCAAAAGTTAAAGTTCAATTCCTCAGTCATACTACTTTCCCCACCACGTTTTACATGTTCAGCCATCATTCACTGAGTAGAACTAGTGGATAGCACTGGATAGTACAGACACTGCAATTAAGTAGTGCTAGTCTAGAGGTAAGAGATAAAAATGTAAAGAGGTTGTCCTGAATGGGTAGCCTCTCTACGGACAACTCTGAAGTATACACCGGCTTGAGGTGTTAACTGTGGAAGAACCCCATCTTAATTTTTCTGCACCTCGTTTCGAAAAAGGTCACTCAAAATGGACAAGCGTATCCAATCTTAAAATACCAAAAATTAGAAATTTTTGTTTCACAAAATTTGAAAAAAATCAAAGGTATTAAAATCAAAGCCAGTTTCCACCAACTCAGAATCAATGAAGTATAAGTACAGAAAAACTTTTGGTACAATAAGACTGCTGCTCCCCTGACTTAACGGAACTAAGTGTTTAAGTACTTCAGATGTACCTAATTGTAGGCATAAGAAATAACAACTGTTCTCATAGCTGGTTTAAAAACAAGATGCCACAATTTGTTCAAGTTAGTGACATTTTACTATCTACATTTTAAGTTGTTTTTCACTAACCTCACACTGGACACATTTAAATAACACAAGGACCATAAGACTTTTCCTTAAATTTTATAAATCAAGTTCCATTACTGTCACAATCCCCGGTGTAGCAAAAAAACAAGACATAAAACTTAGTGAAACAATTTGTAACTTAAATTTCTATCTTAACTACAACAGTATCTAGTTTAAAACTACCCTATACACTAAAGGGGAAAAAAATACCTCAAAGACAAAATGCTGAAACATGAGGTCTAATTTAAAACCCTTATTACACAGAATTAACAGTTCAACAGACTCACAACCATATACCAATTCAAGTTAAGCCAACTTTCCATCAAGAAGAAATGAGCTCATCTTCCAGAAGAGTTCAAGTGTACTCAAATTATGATCTCTATAATCATGGCTCTAATCAGAAAATGATGCTTTATGAAATAAATTATTTAACAAATTCAACACATGGAACCGAGTGCTAAAATCTACAGAAATAGTGGGACCACACTGATAACTATATGTGGTTGCTGGTGTCATGGTCCAGTTCTGTTTTGATGTGAACCTCAGAGGGGCATCAAATCTACAAGTGAGCCTGGAGCAACACCTCTTGTTACCTAGCCCTGCTAATAACAGATTAAAAAGAAAAAGATGTAGCTTACCTGCAACACTAGTGATTGTTACTGGAACTCCCTGAACTTGAACACCTGCAGCACCCAGGTTGGCAACACTCACTGTCTGAAGGTTAGGCACTGATGCAAGCTGGGCAGTATTCAAAGTTATTGGGGCACCAGCAACAGCCACAGGAGCAATCTGAGCAAGAGTTGTGCCACCACTTGAAGACACTGGGGTGATGGTTAGCTGCTGAGACAACCCAGCATTCTGAACTTGCAAATTTGAAAGACTTTGAATATTCTGAACCTGGACGGTTTGCCAGCTGATTTGCCCTGAAGGTGTTAAAGTTGGAGCCCTGATAAGCACCTGAGTCGGGTTTACAGCTTGAAGTTGAACATTCTGCAAAGGCTGCTGCTGGATGGTCTGAATTGTCTGCCCTGACTGGAGCTGAAATGACTGTGGTGGGATAGCTTGAATAATCTGCTGCTGAGGCTGCTGGATCTGGATCTGCTGCAGGATAGGCTGGCCTACGATCTGCACTTGCTGAAGAGAACTGGACTGGTCCTGTGCATTCTGTATCCCATTGGGCTGAAGCTGACTGGAGCTCTGGGCTTCAGACTCAGTAGCAGCAGGTGTCTGCGACTCTTCAATGGTGCGTTCGGAACTACTGGCCGATGTGCTTGCGTATTGGCCCGTGTCTGCTGAGCTCACTAATGTGTCACTGCTTGTCAGAGACGTGGACGCAGTGGTTGTGCAGGTGGTAGAGGAAGAGGGCGACTCAGGCATAGTACTGGCAGAAGCAGTGGTGGTGGGCGTAGAAACTAATTGATTCCCATTGGAAGTCCCACTATCAGTAGTAGTAGTCGGCTGGCCAACTTGTCCAGTCCCTCCTCCAGTGCTCACGTTATTGATCACTGGCAAAGCTAAAGTCACTCCTCCAATGTTAATTGGTAGGGTTGTTACAACTTGAGCCTGAGTACCCGGAAGGGTCTGCAACTGCAACGGTATTGAAACACCGGGTCTAATTTGTACTGGAACTGTCTGGTTTGCCAGGTTTTGAGCAAGAATATTACCAGAAGCTGTCCTGTTAGCAGCAGTGAGGATAGCTTGATTATTACCTGCGGAAATGAGCTGAATTTGACCCTGCAAATCCTGTAGAGATGAACTACTGGTTGGATTAATTTGAATCTGCTGACCTTCCACCGTCTGAAGTTGGGGTATGACTTGGTACTGGACGCTGCCACCCGGATTCTGTACTTGTATGACTTGGAACTGATTAGGGGTGGAAGAATTACCTGATTTAGTTTTTGTAGGAGAGGAACTCCCGTTATTACTGCTGGAAGAACTAGATGAACTAGGAGCTGGTTGAGAAACGTTATTTTCTTTTGAAGCAGGAGGAGTGGAGGCAACAAGTTGCCAGGCGTTTCCAGCAAGCTGCGTTGTCACCAGTTCTAGCTGCTGTGGTTGACTCTGAAGTTGTACCAATCCTTGGCTTGGGTCTATAATAATCTGCTGCTGTCCAGTTGCTTGATTTTCACCAGGAGTCCCTATTTTGCTGCAAGTAGCTGCCAGTAAAGCCAGAGGAGAGGGCTGAGAGTCCTACCCAAAATGGGAGGGGAATGGAGAGGGAGGGGAAAAAAGTGGGCGGATTTAGTGGAAGACAGTAGTGGGAGGGGTTATTTATTTAGAGAGCTCTAAGTATCAGAACACACTCAATAGGCAGCAGAATTAAAAGGGAAATATGAACAAAAGCAGGTAGAAGCTACGTGAATAAGGTTGCAGATCCTGTTACGTAAAGTTTAAATGAAAAAAAAAAGAAATTTCTGGTAAACTTTCTTAAAGTGTTATTCTTCTAAACTCAAAATGCTCTTGGAAAAATAGACACTGTTTCCCTAATGGTCTGAATTCCTGATGTAATTTTAAACACCGCTATAGCCTCAACTATGGGAAATCTTTATGAATTTACAATTTAAGTTCCTCACTCAGAAAGATAGATGCTTTGAGTGGCTAAACATTTTTTTTTATTCTGTTCTTTTACTTATGGGTATTTAGAGGGCAGAACTCCCCTATGTTCCCTAAAGCTTCGTGTTGAATTTTTTTTTTTTTTTAACGTTTGCTTTTACCTGGGAGCCTGAGGTTTTGGGTTTTTTATTGTTATTCTCTGGTTCAGAGGTTTTCCCTCCTTCTGTGGCCATCGCCGCTGCCGCCTCCTCCTCCTCCTCCTTCTTCTGATCTGCAACAACCCCCCCCCAACAACACACACACACACACACACACACACACACACGACAACAGGTTATTAGGGTTATTATTATTCGCTCTCCTCCCTTCTTCCCCCCTCCCCTCCTCCTGAACATTAATCTCCATAAACCCGCGATCCGTGCACACCCGCAGGGGGTGGGGGAGAAGGAGGGGAACGGGAGGAGGGGGCTCCCACGAAACGTGGTTTGAAACCCGACCCATAGGCTCCAAGAGCAACACCCAGAAGGAGGTTGTTCTAGCTCAGACATTAAGACAAAACACAGCCCTTCTTCCCTCCCTCCTGGTTCCCTCCCGCCCTCTCCTCCTCCCCTTCCAGCATCTCGGCGGCCCCGGGGGAGGGGGAAGCAGCGAGCAGGGTCTGGGGAGGGAGGGACGGAGGGAGGCGGTGAAGGAGACCGAGGGGGGTGGAGAATACGTACCGCTCATCCCGCATTAACAGGACAAACCCTCACAGAGACACTGGGATAGAGGTGGGTGGGGGTGGGGGCGAGGCGGGAGGAGAGGCCGGTCCCGCCCGCCGCCCGCCCGGGTGGCTCGGAGGAGGCTGTAGCTGGCACAGGCTCTCTCTCTTTTCCGCGAATGGCCGCCGCTGGGCTGTGGCGTAGCAGCTCCTCTCTCCGCCCGAGCCCGGCTGACTCGCCCTTGATTGACAGCGGCGGCGTGCGGCGCGGGCGGCGGCGCGGGCCGGGGGCGGAGCCAGGGCGGTGCGAGCGCCGCGACTCCCCACCCCCTCGGCCTGCCCTCCGCCGGCGCCGCCGACTCTCCACCCCTTCCCCCAGCGGATTGGCCGCCGACCTGCCGGGGCCGGGGCGCTGGGGCCGCCCCCGATCCTCCCCTCGGCCCGGCCGGTGCTCGCCGCGGCTCGGCTTCTGCCTCCTCGGCCCGGCGTGCGTGCGCCCTGGGCGAGCTAGCCGCGGCGTGCTAGCGGCAGGCCCTCCATACAGCCAAACTTGTTGTCTCAGGATATCCCGCCCCCTACTCAGTTCCCGGCGCCCTCCACTCAAAAGCGCGCCGCCGAGGCATCTTGCGAGCGGCCCGCGGGCCAAAGACAGGGGGCACTAGGCTTCCAGGGAGGAGAACGGGGCGAGCGCGGGGAGGCCGAGGCTCCAGGCAGCGCCGCGCGCCGGGTGGACCTGCCCGGCTGCCCCCGGCGGCGTGAGCATGGCTTTCCTAAGGCGCATCCGGACCCGGGCGCCCTTTTTCCCTGGCTCGGCTCTCATTGGATGATGTCGTGGGAGGAGGGGGCGGGCGGGCCTCTGTCGCAAAGGCTTTCGGGTCTTGTAGTTTCTGACGGAGGCACCGCCTCGCCTCCCGCCCCCGAACGCGGCCTGGCTGCCGAGCCTAGAGCCGCCCGAGGGGGCGGTGGCAGCAGGGCGTGGCCCAGGCCGAGTGGGAGTTGAACCCAGCGCTAGGGAGGGGGAAATGGGTGTTGTTTGCCTGGGCCTATGGGCCGAACGGGGCTGCCCGGACCGCCTCTGCCACCGCCTCCTCCGCTGAAAGCCGCTCCCCGCGGGGCGAGCTCACACCCGGAGCGCGCGGCGATTGAGCAGGCGGCGGCGAAGGGAGGCGGGGTCTGCTGCCCTCCTGGTTTGAATGAAGCTGACTCGGGGAACATCCCTTCGCCCCGCTTTCTTTGCTCACCTAGCTGGCTGTGGCCTCCGGGCCGAGCGCGAGGCCTGCGTGCTCACCGAGCAGGAGCTTCCGTTTTCATTTGTTGTCTCTCCAGTTTGGGTGCTGGTGCCGCGCAGTGCCCGTCTTCTAGGGTGGCGACGAGGGCGCCTTGGAGCCCCGCGTTCTTGGCGCGCTTCTCGCTCCTAGAGGTCTCACAAGGTTGTCCGGGCGGAGGAGAGCCCGGCTGCATGTGGGTCAGCGCTAGCGTAAGCTTCTGGGCAAGAGGAATTCACGTCCAGCTGTGCAAGGCACTTTGTCAAACGCTCCCGAGCCGGCCGCCCCCAGCCTCTCTCCAAAGGCATGAAGTCAAGATGCCAGGGCCAAAAATGCCAGCGACTGATGAGATGCACCAAAAGCTAGAAGCGAACCTTAATAGGAACTTTGGGACGGGACACCCTTACACACTAGGCTTTCTAAAGCCCTCCAGTTTCATTGAACCCCACACCGAGCTTTGGGTGTTTTTTTTTTTTTTTTTTTTTTTTTTTTGTCTGGTGCCCGAGGCTGACGTGTTGCTAGGTGAGAGAGGAAGTCTCTGGTGCTGTACTTGACTAGTGTTTCCTTGTTCAATCATTTGGTCTGATGACAAGGCATTGCAGTAAAACAAAGCAACTCGAATCAAGAATTACATATTGCCCGCTCCATCTTATGAATTGGAAGACGCTGCAGGGGTCTGCTTCCACGCACCAATTAGCTAGATCTTAGGAAACTCAGGAGTGCTCCTCTTATTTGCAGATGGAGTCTCTCCTCGAGCCCTGTCCCCACCCAGCTCGCCACGGTGGATGAAGACAAGATAAGAACTGGAGTGTTCTTTGTGGTTCTCTTTGGAAAACCTGCCTCGGAGAAGTAGTATCCGAGTATGGATTTACATAATGTCCTAAATGTTCTGCACCCTGTTGATAAATAAGTGCATATGCCGGTATCCAGGATGCAGTGACAACCCTTATTTTTTGCGGTGGACCAAAAGTTTTTAGCTGTTGTGGACTGAATTTTTGGATCCCCCAGATCTAAATTCAGATACTGGATTAGTCCCTCAGTGTGTTCTTATCCCGAAGCTGAGTCTTTGGGACATTATAGTTAGATGAGGTTATGTATGAGACTAGTACTCTCACGAGTAAAATTTGGTGATCTGAGAACTTTGGTCCTTTGCTCCACTGTCCCCCTATGTGAAGTACAACCACCGCCTGATGGTCTGTAACCCACCATACGCTCACCAGAGCTTAACTGTCCATGCCATGGTATCAGGCTCCTTCCAAACAGTGAAGACTAAACTGTTGTGGGTTGTGTTATAGCAGCCTGAGCTGATTAAAGCACTGACTGAGTCTCAAGACATTGGCCTGGTGACAAACGAACTGCTTTTTACAGACTCCATCATACTGTTGTCTATGTACCAGGAGGCTTAGCTAGATGAGGTACTTCCAAGAGCACAGCCATTCCCATTCTACCATCCAGTTTAAGCTATGTACTGTGGTTTACTTAATATTTCTTTAAGCCATTTTGCTTGTTTTTCATAACAGTTAATTTAGGAAGTTTCTATTATTGGAACATGATGGCTCACTCCTTTTAATCCCTGCACTTGGGAGGCAGGGACAGTGGATCTTTATGAGTTTGAGGATAGCCTGGTCTATATAATGAGTTCCAGGCCAGCTAGGACAATATAGTAAGACTGATGGAAACAGTTCTAATATAGAACTAAGAATCCCTAACAAAGACTCTCCTTTGACAAAACTTGAGCCATTCTCTGAATCCTGTTTCTAATTTAGCCTTGACCTTGGACTGTAGGTTAAACTTAGTAACGTTGCTTGTTTGGTCCAGTTTCAGCAAGAAACCTGATGGGTCAGTTTACTGACAGTCTCCTACCTGTGATATCACCCTTCCAGTGGTAGTCTTGTCAAATAAAGTTGACAGTATCCCCTTCCATTCTGATCTTTCCCAACAGTAATTTTTTCTACCTACTGACCCTATTGTCCTCCTCAACTACCTATCTCACCTAGCCCCCTGCTTTAGCAGCCATGACAAGCTGCAGAAAAGACATGTAGGTCTCTGACTCAACACATGTCTGACCTTGCTGGGCCTGTCCTAGTCACTAGGAGGTCAGATACCCTCCTCCTGACAAGGAACCAATCAGAAGTTAGCTGGTGGGACTCTGAATGTGTTTTAGGGCTCTGGGTGTGAATTATGGTAAAGTGGCATAACAGTGGCATGCAAAGCAATTAATGGTCCTGGGAAGGCCTATAGGCCATAACAAGTAGTTGACCCATCAACACAGGACAAGTCACCCGAGCCAGAAAGTGCACCAATCCTGAGAGACTATTGTGTACCCCTGGACACTCCCCTTATGCTGCCCAATAAATCCCCCTGCCTCCCCCCACCCCTACCTCATTGCTTTTGCATCAGAATGCGTCTCTTGATGATTTGGGGGGTTCAGAATTTGGGCACAACACGTTCTAGTCACAGCTGAGCTGGGATAACAGGCATGTACCACCATAACCGTTGTATGTAGTGCTGACTGGAGATTAAATCCAGGGAGTCATGCATGTTAGGGAAACCGTCTATCACTGACTAGTCTCCCCAGCTTGAATGCTATATCTGAATGGTTCCCATCCCGAAGGCCAAAACTTTGAATCTATACAATGCTGAGGATGCTCAGACAATGGGATTGAAGCAGCTCCAGAGGTTGCTTGCTTGAATCATTTACAAGAAGAAACTTAGGCCCAGACATGACATTAACGAGAGAAAGGTTTCTTTTCTGAGTGATTCCTTCAAAGGGTCACTTCCTGGAATTACCATTGAACTGCTTCATTTTCTCTCTTCGAAGTAGCAAAAAAAGGCTTAGAGAAGTGTCAAGCCTAAAACAGTTCCACATTGACTGTCCACTCTTCCCCAAAGCACACTGAACAAAGGCAGCTAACCGAGAATCAGATGCCAGCTCAAAGGGCATGTTTACAACTGGCCTCCTTAGTACGTAAGAGACTGTACATGATACCATAAAGAGGCCTGGAAAGTGTTTGAAACTATATGTTTAAAAGGTAAATTTCTTAACCAATAATAGCCATTTTTAGAAAGCAGAGAAAGTTCAAAGTAATCAAGACTTGAATATAGAACGTTTGAAAGAACACAGGTAAAAGTTGACTGTGAATGTGAGGGCCTTTTAAAAGTTTAAATAATATTTGTTAAGTGGCGCTATCAAATGTAAATGACCAAGTAACAAATGTAGATAAGCACCCAGGCAGCCTGTGTACCAGCAGCTGGAGTTCATAGCTTGGCTCAGTTCCTTCATGGAACGCTAATGTGTAACTTCAAGACATTTAATTCAAGATTTTTAGAGAGAGACTGAAGGTTCACCAATCAGTTCTAAGACAGACTAGTCTGCGTAGTAAGTTCAAGACTATATAGCAGTACCTTATCTCAAAAAAAAAAACAAGATAAAAAGTAATCAAAAAACACTACATTTCACTATTTTTAACATGTCAAGTTTCTGATGTTGTCTAGTTTTATTTGTTGTTGATTCAAATTAGGATAGAATGAACAGTTCTTGGCAATTACTGGGGCATAGCATAAGACAAAACATTGTTGATACTTTATATCTGAAAGGTTCAAGGCATCATGCTGGCCTGCCCCGGGGTTACCTAGCAGAATGCACTCAGGCAGTACCCTGGTCAGCCCAGGATTCCATGAGAGCCAGTCTATACCCAGTTGCAAAGTACCCCTTTAAGAGACAGGCCCCGTCCCCTGACAATGGGCAGGACATGCACAGTGGCATGGCTATATCATAGATACAGTCACTCATTACAGGCTGCATAAGGTCTCAGTAAGTGAGCACCTCTCTCTTACTCTTCCCTTTCTCTTACTCTTACATTCTTTCTCTCTTACCTTCCTGTCTCTTACTCTTAACCTCTCTCTGTCTCTCTTACTTTCCTGTCTCTGTCTCTGTCTCTGTCTCTTTCTCTCTCTCTTGTCTCTCCTGCTCTGGCTCTCCCGCCCCGTATAAACTGGATAATGTACTCTCTATCATTTGTGTTCCATCGTGCCGGTTTCCGTATCTCAGGTACTTTTCTAATTTTTAAACTTTTACAAAATTACAAAACAACAATATCAATTTATGCAATTTATTGTAAAAGTGGAAATAATGAACAAAATCTTTTTCTTAAGACTATAAAGTTGGTATTCTAAACATACATCATAAACCTGGCTTCATAGTGCACATAGTAATCTTGGCACCAGCTCAGTGCTAGTCTACAGCAAAGAGAGACCTTGACTCAACAACAACAACGACAAATCTGTGTTTAAAATGGTAACTTTCCAAAATACACCAATTGTTTGTGCTTGGTCCATTATTTATTTATTTATTTATTTGTTTTTACTAGTTATGGAATCATTCATTGGATTTTTGCTAGAAGAATATATCACTGAAAGAGAACTACTTGGATTTACTTCCCAGTCTGTTACCAGTAAAGGTACATTCTTGGGCAAGTGATATTGACCTCTCTGAGCCACCGTCCTTCAGGCTGAACAGTAAATACAATACTATTATCATTGTATAAAGTTATTTTAGGCAATGAGTGAGATTAAACTTTCCTGGAGTAGTGTTTGGTAAATTCTTCTTGTTAGCTCTCTGGAAGTATAGCTCAAACCTTAATATACATGAGGCTTGGATTCTGTCCTTGTAACCAACAGAGAGAGAGCGGGAAAGAGAGAGGGGGAGATGAAAGGAAGGGACAGGATAAGAAGATAAGAAGTTAGCTAGTTGGCATTTTAATTTTTTATTGTACTTCGTAGTGTTGGAGATGAAACTCGAAACATAATCAAGGCAAGCACTCTACCACCGGGGGAAAAATCATTTTTAGGTCATTATCAAATACAACCGTCCGCTCACTTGTTATGATCACTAAAACAGGCGGTTATTATCAAATACAACCGTCCGCTCACTTGTTATGATCACTAAAACAGGCGGTTATTATCAAATACAACCGTCCACTCACTTGTTACGATTACTAAAACAGGCACTTTTAACAAACCAAATATAGAAATGTGTACAATAAAAGCCTCTCTCTAACATGTAGTTTCTCCTGAAACACTGAAGTCATCAGTGTTCACTATTGATGTATCCTTTGTCACTTTGGCTGCCATAAATTATACATGTGTTTGCACTTGAGCATGAGATTTTAATATAAAATTATACATACAAACACATGTCCAGATATATATGCAAAACTGGCCTTTTTTGGTGCCTTAACACATTATAATTATCGAACAGAAAAAAATATAAATGAAGTTATCATTTTAGTACAATATATGACTTGAAGCTAAGATATATTTTATTCAACACAAATACTGTTATCAATAGGACTGTTTGTGCCTGGCTATAAATAATTCATAACAAACATACTTGTTCCAGTACCAGCAAAGATTTTAATAGCTACAATAAGATGACTGCATAAAAGGGCTTATTTTATTCCATATATCCACCTAGTTAAATATGACAGTGCTCATGTCTCTGTAATTTCACCGGCATTGATTACTACCAGCCTGCTCAGTCATTGGAGCTGTGGCAGGTAGAGTGTATCTGTCTGACTGCTGGAGAAAACTCAGGCATCTTTGCTTTATGGCCATGTGCTTTTCCCAGCGCAACAAGTTGCTTGTGTATCTCCTTCTCTCTTCTATTTTGTATAGTGTTGCTTTTTCTTATTTTTTCTCTTGCCATTTTCATGAGCTGAATGTATTTGTATAGCATTATGGCTTGCATGTCTTCTGTGTTGTTAATGTACTTCCCCCAATGTATTGTCTTTTGCTGTCATATTCTGTATGATATTATTTGAACTCTGTTTTTTCAGCGGATAATACCAACCCAAATGAATATTTTCCATAGAATACTAAAATATGGATACAGACTATTTTTTTTTCTCGTTTTACTCTTTGGATAGAATTATTTTCTCCACTCCCTAGAATGCCTAGCCCATGGTAAGCATTCAGTATGTATTTAATGAGTCAGTGACGTTTCAAGATTTAGTACATGATTAATATAAAAAAAGTAACCTCTTGGATTTTTTGGGGAGGTGAGGTGGAGGACTATGTAGCCTAGGATGGCCTCAAACTGGCCACTCTCCTGTCTCAGCCTTTGGAGTGGTGGCATTACAGGCATGCACCCCGGGGTGGCATAAATTAAAACACTGGCTATGAAATACACCTTAAGGGAGGCTGAAGACATGCATCCCCAAGGGAACGGTGTTAACACCCAAGCATTATGACCAGTTATCCACCCTAGCAGCTGCCGGCATTGATTTTTTTTTAAATGATGGTTATGGATTCTCTGAACTATCCCAAGGGCACCTAGTAATAATAACATTCCGGTTATGTTTCCTTATTTATTTCTATTCATAACATTTTTCTTCTCACAAAGGACCTGTAATATGTCATAAGACAGTAACATAGGAATTGAATATAAAAATCAGATCCAATATAAAAGAAAAAAATTGTACACAAATAGTGTCAGCATATATTTTATCTGAGCTTTAATTTTGACTCTAAGTTTCCTAGCAGCCAGAGCAAATAAAGAAATGTGTTTGTATTGCCTCATTGTTTAAGAAGGGGATGGAGGATGTGTGCCTCTTGTCTCAGAGAAAGCAAAGCTCTTCCTAGTTCAAAGACTGATATCTACTATAGTTCATAGCCTTCATGTTTTGGGTGTGTCATTTTTAGGCATTCGAAATTCTTGGAAGAATTAACTATATTATATTTAAGAATATGCCTTAATGAAACTTACCAACTTCCTACGTAGAATTATTTAGGAAATCACAGATTAAGGCTAGAGAAATGGCTCTGTGTTTAAAAGTACTGGCTGCTCTTTCAGAGGGCTGGGGTTCAATACTTAGCATATTATAGTGGCTCACAGCCATCTCTAACTCCAGTTCCACGGGATCTACCACCCTCTTTAAGCTTCAGTGTGCACAGGACATACTCATGGAATGTAGACATACATGCAGGCAAAACACCCACATACATAAAATATTAAGTATTATTATTAATTATTATTTTAAAAGATTAATTGAAGATCATATAATAGCAATTTTATTCTCCTATTTTACTATAGGGAGACTTGACTACAATATTTGAAAGTTGCAGGAGATTGATCCAGAAGATATAATTGCAGGCAAGCCTGGGGTATATATGGAGTCTCCTTCTCAATAAACAAGGTAACACTCAGGTAAAGGGGCCTACCACTGAGTCTAGACTTGAGTTCAACCCCCCCAGGACCCTGTGTGGAAAGAGAGGATTGACTCCTGCAAACCACCTTCTCAACCTTTGCATGTGTGCACACCCAACTCCATGAACATAAAATAAATAACATAATAATAAATAACATAAATAAAAACTTAAAAATATTTACTTTAAAAGAAAAAACAACAAATATTTGAAAATTCAATTCGAAGGCTCGGGGGGCAAGTTTTGACCTTAATAATTTACATGTCAACTTAAAACTCAAGATCTGTGATTCTGTTGTCCCAAACTGTCTTAAAGGCTTTCTTAAACATTTGAAAAATTCACACTGAAACCCTTAATACCTGTAAATGGATAGAGTTGAAAGCAGATTATCTAGGAATTTCAGCTAATGCCCTAAATTTTGATCTTTCCATGTGAGTTTCAGTTTTCTCTAACAACAAAATCAGTCACCTATGGAGGGCACCCTACTCTATAGTAAGACCAGCTCTTCAGCCTATGCATGAGAATGAGACAGACAGGGCTCCAGGGAACACATATGCAGTTCATATAAAAATAAATTCAAAATTAAGCATAAGGTTTAAAACAGAGAGGAAGGCTATAAGATCCTTGTTTACTTTTACCATTTCCATTGGTTGAGGGAGCAAACCCAAGGTCTTGTGTTCTCAGTACAAGTTCTACCCCTGAGCTGTGTCCTTGGGCCATAGCATTCCTTTTAAACCGCTCTGGTTTCATGCCTACCCAAATTCTGGTGGGTTTGTGAGAAATCAGATTTGTTAGAACAACAGCATGGTGTTCAGGCCTCTGTGTTTCAGCCATTCCAGAGTGATTTGAGGTCAGGTAGAGTGCACGTGAGCAGATTTGGAATCTTCAAGAGAGAGCTCCTGTTTCAGTGCTCTCTCAAGTGACTTAATCTCCCTGAGTTTCTTCATCTTTATATAAAAGTTTCATGATAATTCCTATAATACAAAGTTATTAAGAAGATTAAATGAACTTCTCTCCATAATAGGCACTTTATAATTAATTTGAAGTTCTTTCTTTCTGATTCAGTGATTATATTATCATTTAGGATAATTCTCAAGTTTCCTTTTTCTTCTAGTTCTAAATATATAGTGAGCCATCAAAGTAGGTCAAGGGTCTTCTACATGAGGAAATAATGGCTTGGGGGGTCATAAGTAGCCATTTTGGGTTTCAGGGTCCATATGCATGTCATCTTTAAAGCACTTTACAATAACACTTACAGAAAGCAATTCAATTAAAATTTAACAAGGAGAGACTGCCTCTCCTCGGCTTGAAGAGAATCAGAGATTTGCAGTTTGAAGATTCCTCCATCTACACTGAGTAAGGAATTTGTCCAACAAAAGGAACAAGGCTCCTTGAGATGGTGTAGAAGACAAGGAAACCCTTGAGGCTAGAGTCTACAGCACTGCTTCCTAGTGGCTCATTCTTGGCAGTGTTTGGGGTGGTGCTGCCTGTGTTTCTTAGGAGGCAGAGGTGGTGAGTACCTAGCAAGACAGAAGGCATCCTGAAAAGAAACATGGCGAACAAAAGCCAAAGCAGTTGAGATGAGTCCTAGTAATGAATGTGAGCCTCACCCAGGTCATCACTGTGCTCTTCAGTGAGTTGTGTCCTCAGAATTTTTCTTTTTTCCAGCTGTAGTAAGCAGCTCAGTGAAATAAGGATAAACATAGAGGAAGCAATGTCTCTCAACACATACAGACACAATGGCGATATTGGCAAGGTTAGCTGGAGGTATGTTATCTTCCCAGAGCATGTCTCTCAAAGATGCTACAGAGCATTCTTAAGAGCCAAGGGTTCCAAATTCATAGCCATTTCCTGACAGATCATGTGGATATGAACACCATCTCCAGAAGAAACTAGGAAGCATTTCTCATGAGTTGGAAGTTGGGTGGGGGAGCAAAGTGAAGGTTCAACATGACCAGATAAGCTGTGAGGCTCACAACAAATGTAGCAATCATAAATTTTCATCAGGGTACATGTGAAGCCTTCCACAAACAAGTGTGACAATGAAATGATGGCTTTGCTCCTCTGTCAATCAAGCCAAACTTGAATGTTTTTAAAGGATGCCATCAGTTGAAAAAAGATAGGCCAAGATAGCAAGAAGGAATGGAGGATTGGAAACATAGAGGTCAATGGGGAAAGGTACTGTAGTCATCTTCAAACACTTTTTGGTCTATTACAGAGGGATTGTTTTGTTTTGTTTTGTTTTGTGGTTGTTTTATGCAGTTTCAGAAGCTAGAACTAAGATCAATACATGAATGCCATTGGATGTATTTGGCACCATATTTAAAAAAAGCACTTTCCTGGGGGTGGGGGGGACTGTTAGTCAAAGGATAAACGAAATTTCAAATAAAGAATTTGTGGAGACTTAGAACCATGAGAAAAGACAGATGCAGGGCTAGAAAGTACCCTTTTATGGGAGGTATTGAGCATCCTCTTGGGAGTGTTCCAAAGGAGATTTTATATTTCTGAAAGCAAGAGCAGATCAAAATTAGTGGAGACTCGACTTCTTGAAATTGGCGGGGAGTGGGGTGTGCTTTTTAGGAACAAAGAACATGGAGACTGTCAGCCAGTGGATTCGAGGGAAGACCAGGTAGCTGAGGCGGAGGAGTGGCAGTGTTTGGCTGACCCCCCCAATTCCACCCCCACCCCAGGACAGATCTGTTGGGAGCAGTGCTATTGAAAGGCAAGTATTGAGAAGGTTGAGAGTTAAGGCCTTTTTAATGGCTATTATCAGGGTCTCCTGAGCCAAAGAGAGCACACGATTCTTCTGAAAGTCAGTGTCTTGTGTCCAGGATGAAAGTGAATTCTGTTTGGACATGAGACATGTTTATATGTACAAAGTAAAAAAATGACACAGGGACTCAGTTGGCAAAATAGATAAAACCAGACCAATCTGGGAAGAGGTAGCTTGTGTCCCATAGGGACAGTGGAGTGACTCCCACCAGTGGGCACACTGTGTGCTCTACTCCTCAAGGATTTAAAGGGATGCAAAGTAAATAAATGAAAGTGGATTCCTGATCTTAAAAAGAATACGCAAAATCAGATAACAAAGATTGAAGGAGAGGTTTTTTTGTTGTTGTTGTTTTGTTTTTCAGTTCCGGAAATTTAAGCTTTGTTAGCATTTCGGTAAACTCACATCAAGAGAGTCAATTGGCATCAGTTAACCACAACCTGCATTTATTTTCAAATGAGTTTCTGCTGTCTGTGACACAGCATGAAGGTAATGGAGAGAGGAAAGGAAGTTTGACCTACCTTGGTTCCTGTCTTTCATTAGTCTTTGACTAGCTGGATAAATTTGGGCAAGCCTCTTTATGCTTGATGAGTCTCAGTTCCTTCAGTGGCAAGACTGAGGTAACAATGATTGCAATCTGACACATTTTCAGAGGGAAATTAAATTATTTATGTAAATGACCAATAAGTAAGGGTTGTGTAATTAACTAATTGTTATCAAACTGAGTAAGATCTGAGTAGTCATAAGAAAGAATGTTTTAAAAAGTGCTGTTTGTAGTTTTCATCTGTCCTCTTGAAGATGATGAATGAAATTGTTCCTCATCCTGCCGTTTAGTGGGTGAGCCAAGAAGTTCATGAAACGTCACCAGGCTTCAGTATTCAGGAGACTCACGCATGGCTAGCACTAGCTTGAGAACAGCCTGAACAATCACCAGAGTCTAGCCAGGCCACATCAGCATCTTGCTCTCCCTTCACTCTTGCCAAGTTCAGAATTAGAATAGAAGACTGGAGTATTTCTGGTCATTCACATTCCTGGAAGCAGGCAACAAAGGTCATTTGTACATTGATGGGTCACATTAGGCAGGAAGTAGTAGGCTAGTGGGAATCCCCATGCATCACACAACTCTAGGACACCGTTCACTTTACAGTACTTGGGCTACTCAGAGTGGAGTCCTCTGTCCAGTATCAATGACATCAGCCAAGAGATGTTAAAACTTGAATCACAGACCCGCCTGTGGATTTTAACAAGATCTCCAGGCCATTCATGCAGAGTCAAGTTTAATACAGACAAGTGCCAAACTAAACTACGATGTATAACAACTTTTCTCCTGATGCTATGCATTTCTGAAGATCTCTCCTTTAGGCCCTTTGGGGGCATTTCCTTTCATGCAGAGAAAGAAAGAACTCTTGATGGGACATTTGCCTGCTCTTCCTAGGAGAAGGCTCAGTCATCTGACTCTCACTGCTTTATATTCACTGGGTTCTCCTGAAATGGGACAGTTCAGACCTGAGGTGGCCAGTCACACCTGGCAGAAGATCCCACCATCCACCTTTCTGAGCCCCATATTTCCTTCTAAGATATGGAAAAAGAAAGGTGGGAGGAAGAGGTTGATTTCCTACCCCGAAGAGGCTTGATTCAGTCTTTTTAAATATTCCCTCTCTCTCTTCACCTTCCCTCTCTTTCTTCTTTCTTCTCTTGGCTTCCTCTTACTGTCTGTTACTAGGAAACCAGGGGGACAGTTCATTGGGAATGATTCCCAGGGAGCCTTAAACAGTAAGATCAAGCAGCCCTCAGACTCCCCTGCATTTTCTAATATTACTATTTTCTGGATCTATATTGCCAGGTCTTGGGAAAGAAGAGAAACCTATTTGGCCTTCGTTGCTTTGACACTAGTCTTAAAAAAATAATAAAGTGAGTCTTCCATGTGTCCCACCACAGTTTACCAGAGACAAGGCAAGCATTTCAGAAGGCTTCTTTTGTTTAGGATAGTCCTTCCCCGGCATTGACTGTGCATATAGCAGCAACAAGTATTCATTTAGCATATAGTATTACTAATATGTATCAATTCACTTTATCCTCCCAACAGCGCAGGCAGGTATCATGGTTGCTCTCATTTTGCAGACATAGAATCTAAGGCAGTTGGTTTAGTGATTTACAGGGTCACCCAGGAAAAAGGAGCACCTCCAGGACTGGAGCTTGGGAGCTACATGTCAGGGAGCCATGTTGTTAACCAGCTTCTGTGTGATTCATGTTAACCTGCTTGTCTCTGAAATCCTCCGGATTTGGGTGTTCCTCTTCCTCTGGCACCTACTAGCCTAACTGCATTATGGTTCCATACAGAGCTCCTTTGTGCCAGCTGAGCGACAGACTTTAAATCACAAAAAACTATGTATGACTTTGGTGAATGAGGTTCCTTGTTTAACAGGCCAGCCCAATTTCCAGATGAGAGAAGGAAGCATCTCATTGGCTCAGAAAGACTGTCCACGGCTTGCATACTTATGAGAAAAAAAAAAAAAAAAAACCAAACCAACCAGACAAAATGAGATAACCTGGTTAATCCAACTGCAGAGAGATAGTTACTCCTTTTTCTGAAGTGGGTTATCTACAGGGCAAGATTTTCAAAATGGAACCAATTAAACTCATTTCCTATTCGAAGCCACAGTTCCTTGCTCAGGGTGAAGCAAGCACACTGTTTACAAAGCACTTGTGCAGACGTTTACTCCTTGATTTTACTGCACCCGGAAGAGCCTGAAAGGCTTGCCTAAAATAACACACGAACTAAGTGGCAGCATTTAAGCTGCAGTCTGTCCCCTGAGGTGAAGAGGCTAGCAGGCTCCTTCCCTGTTCCTTGATGATAAAAGTAGGCAGGTAGGTGGCATGAGAAAACACAACAGGCAGTAACTTGGAAATGGCTGGTAGCACCGAATTAACAGCTTACAAGGAACACGGGCTTCACCAGGCAGCAGACATTCACCTAACAGTGTCACAGAGTATGATTTATTGGGTCCTTCCAACAAACCCCAGAGAGGCACTGTGTAATTCCCACTTTTTGGAAGAAGAAATAGATGCAGAGAAGTTCAATAATTTACTCAGACTCACCATTCCAGCAACTGGCAGACCTCAGATTCAAACTCAAACATCTGGTTCCAGGGTGTCTCTCTTATCTATGAAGGTCTCCTGGCCCTGATGAAGAATTCATTTCCAACTGTTTGACAGAGAAGTCATCAGCCCCCAGGAAGACGAAGAGGATACAATGCCCTGTTGTGAGAAGAGAGATTACCGTGGTACTCTCATGTTAAGAGATTGTTTGGATAACAAAATTAGGCGCTGTGTGTCTGCTGCTGAGATCAGTGAGAAACAGATTAAAGTCATCTTTAAAAAATGTAATGTTTAATGCAGTGGTCCTTTATTGTTTCAAGATTCTTTCCTGGAAAGGGTCTGCCTCTGTTTTTTAACTTTAGAAGGAACCTTAATAAAATGGGCTTCCTCATAAAATTTATTAATAAGGCTAGGAATATATCCCAATTCATACAGAGTTTTCCTAGTATGCATGAAGCTCTGAGTTTGATTTATGCATGTTTGCCTAAACTTGGGCAGTCATGGTGTACATACCTGTAATCTTAGCACTCTGGAAGTAGAGGTGGAATGATTAGAAGTTCAAGGTCATCCTTGGGTACATCCTTGAGATCAAGACCATCCTGAGAGAGCTGAAACCCTGCTTCCCACTGAAAAGCTTTTTTCCTTTTTAAGAAATAAATTCTATCAACTTATATGATCTAAATACCTTCTCTGCGTCAAGTCCTTTATCAAGTGATATATGGGAACTCCAAAGACAGATGAAACCTTCAAAACTACTCCTGGAGAACATAAGAGGCAATAAGAAAATACCTCCACAAGGAAGGTTTTAAAGAGTTCAATGCAAGAATTGAGAGCTATAACAAATTATTAAATGAATTCTGTAGTTGATAACTGCTGGCAGTTCAATTCGAAAGGTGATGCCCCCTCAGACAACTGCAAAGGGAAACTTTGTCATGGAGAAGGAGTTTGAAATTGTGCAACGGATGCTGAATTGTGAATAGTTGTAGAGCTGGAGGAGATGGAAAGGCTGTTCCGGACAGAAGAGTGTGAGCACAAGTCTAGATGAAAGAAAATGCTGGAAATGCCCATTTGAGGGGCATGGGAGGGTGGACTCAAAGTCTGACTGCATCTGGCATTATTCCAGTGCTGACCCTCTTGTTTCATCATGGCTGCTACAGAAAATATCTGACAAGGTACCCTGGTACTGTACTTCATCTATCTACTGTGTCCTGCCTGTGCTGTCACTCAGGAAGTATCCGTCTAGAAGCTGGTAATACTTAACCTATCTCATCTTCTCCAGGGCTCACTGCACAAAGATGAGGATAACAGGAACATCTTCTCACCAGTTGTTTGCAATGTCCTGTTAAGACGCTATAATGGTTCATTTGATTGTAAACCTATCATGATTTGGAATCAACCAGGAGACACAATTTTGTCATGGGGCATGTCCTTCTGTATATATGTTTCTCTTATTGGTTGATAAATAAAACACTGTTTGGCCAATAGAGGCAGGAAATAGACGGGACTAGGAGATGAGGAGAATTCTGGGAAAGGTAGGCAGAGAGAGACCTGGAAGAGACACCATGTAACCCCAGAAGGAGTAACAGGTCCAGACCCTTCTCCAGTAAGATAAGACCACATGGAAATACTTAGAATAGAAATGAGTTAATAATTAAGACAGAGCTAGCCAATTAGAAGCCCTAGCCATTGGCCAGCAGTTTAATAATTAATGTATGTCTCTGTGTACTTATTTGGAGCTGAAATGGTGGTGGGACCTGACTGGAAGAAACTCCAGCAACACCTGTGGGTATCTGTGAGGATGTTTCCGGTCAGATATAACTGAGAAAAATGAACCTTGGGGAGCATGAGTGGCACCCTTCCACAAGCTGGAGTCCTGGACTGAATGGAGAGGGAAACTCCTGAGTGCCATCATTTCTCTCTCATACACATACAATATGAGTAGGCTCTGGCTGCCACTGCTAGGCCTGCACTCACTAAGATTTTCCTTGACATAGTGGACTTTACCTGTAAGCCAAAACAAATCCCTCCTTAAGTTGGTTTTGTTGGGCCTTTTGGCCCTCAGCAGGAAAAGGAACTGCTACAGCTCCCTAATGGTCTGCAG
This sequence comes from Cricetulus griseus, assembly GCF_003668045.3. Lineage (NCBI taxonomy): Eukaryota > Metazoa > Chordata > Mammalia > Rodentia > Cricetidae > Cricetulus > Cricetulus griseus. The sequence goes on from NC_048598.1 coordinate 192,339,079, forward strand.
TCTCTGTCCTAAACCTGTAGTCACTTTGAATTCCAAGAAGACAGCTCCCCTGGCCCCCAAATGTGAGAGCTGTTTTCCATAATTGCAAGGCTACACCCTGGTTGGCTTCTCAAACAAGAATTTCTTGGGACCAGACTTGAGATAGATTGGTGAGATCACCCGTGGACTAAGACACTTAGTTTTACATATCTCTTCCCACTCCTTCCCGTACCTTCCTTAAAGCTTCCATCGGTACCCTCAATGGAAGACTTTGTTCTTCCTCAATGGGCTCATCTGTTTCTCCACATGTTGATTGCATCTACTTTTCCTGCTTATCACCATTGTCCCTTTAACCTGGTATATTGCGATAGGGTGGCTGAGCCTTACCTGTTGGGGCTGCTAGATCCTGGAGTCTTGTCCTCAGATTCTCTTTCCAGAAGGGCACTGAGTAATGAAACCTGTCAACACCCTCATCCTCTTTCTTCCCCTCAGGAGATGACTCCTGACTTGGCCTCATTCAAATGTATGCTTATTTATGGCTGGGCATGGTGGCACATGTCTATAAACATAGCAAGACCTTATCTCAAAATGATAATTATAATAATAAATGCCTACTGTGGCATGTCATTACTGAACATTTTACCCTCTAGTAGCTGGTATACTTAGAGAGGTGTGCTGGGGTGCAGGTAGGAGCCAAAACCACAGTGAATATATATAAAATTCCATGGCAACAGACAATGTGGTAGTGTGAATGAGAATGACCCCCATAGGCTCACATATTTTAATGTTTGGTTTTCAGTTTGTGGACTTTATGGGAAGGATTAGGAGGTGCGGTCTAATTGGAAGAGATGTGTCCTTGTTGGAGGAAATATGTTTCTGGGGACAGACTTTGGGGTTTCAAAAGGCCATGCCTGACTCAGTCAACCCATCCCAACCCAATCTGCAACACCTTCTTCTTGCAGACCAAATGTAAGCTCTCAGCTACTGCTCTAGTGCCATGTCTGCCTGCCATTATGACCACAGACTAACCTTCTTAAACGGTAATCAAGCCTCCTTTAAATGCTTCCTTTTATAAGTTCCTTGGTCATGCATGCTGTCCCTTCACAGCAATGGAACAGTAACTAAGACAGAGAGTATGTAAGAAAATGAAGCTGGGATGTAGGCGAGGTAGTGCCCAATAGAATGGGAATAGCAGGAGACCAGGAAGACAATTTTGAGGTAACTGTTGATCAAAGGCAAATGAATTACTGGGAGAAAGGTTTTCCAGGCATATAGACAAGCAGGAGCAAAGACCCTGACACGAAGACAAGTCTTGATAGAGGTGGACAAAGGAAAGGAATCAGTGTGGCTGAATAGGATGGGCAAGTAGTAATGAAGTCAGACAAATGGGGAGCTCAGACTATGAAAGCCTTGGTGCAGATAGTGCAGCTGCTTGGAGGAAGATGAGCAGCCAGGCGAGGATTTGAGTGGAGAGGTATGATACCGTATGAAACATATCAGTCTTTGTCCCTTGTTTCTCTCATTGAACTCGGAAAACCTTTGGCATTTCCTGAGTGACAGGAATGTCTTTTGTTGGTTATAATGAGTCCCTTTTGATCACATTTAGGATTATGCTAATGAGGTGGTTTAAGGCCTGCTTCTGAATGAGGCTAGTCACCAGAAAGACTAAGTGATTAGAGCATTAGAAGGATTGGACTGTAGCAAGCCCTTTCTACTAAACTAGGAAAAGGGGTGCAGGGGTCAGAGAGATTAAGCTCCATTAAAAACTCTGACATACTCAGCAGTGGAGGGCTTCCTAGTGTGGATGAAGTTCTAGGATCCTGAAGCACCAGCATCATAAAGCAAAACCAGGGAGTCAGAAGACCAAGATGAGCTGCCTTCTGGGTGGCTGCATATCTGAAGGTGTAGGGGAGTAGCATTTCGGAAAGCACAGGAAGGCTCCAAGCCCCTACCCTGAATACCTACTGTACTTTGCCCATCTTCTTCATCCACTTGATCATCTTTATCCCTTGGGAATGCCCTCTGTGATAAACCAGAAAGCACAAGTGGTGTTCCAAGTACCTTGATGCGTCCTAGTGAATTAATTTAACCAAAGCCTAGACTTATGGCCAACCAGTTGGAAACATTGGTGACAACCAACTGCTACTGCTCTAGATTGGCATGCTATGGAGCAGTCTTACGGAACTGAGACTGCAGCCTGTGAGAATCAAAACTATTTCAAGGTAAATCATATTAGAACTGAGCTGAATCTTAGCTTAGCCGGAAAACAAAAACAAAAACAAAACAAAAACAAAAATACAACACTATTGCCCATAGGTTAAGAAGTGTTCTGTATGGTATATCAGGGAAGACAGAAAATACTGCCTTCTTATGAATCCCTTTTGAAGTAAAATTATCAGAAATTTTTAAATTAACCTTTGTAGGCTAATGCAGAGAACAGACAACAGTGACAGGGAAACAGGCTCAGAAGGGAGTAGAGTCATCTGAGAGGAGGGAACCCCAATTAAGAATACACGTCGACCTGTAAGATCCAGCTGCAGGGAATTTTCTTAATTAGTGATTCACAGGACAGAGACCAGCCTACTGTGGGTGGTGCCATCCCTGGCCTGGAGGTCCTGGGTTCTATAAGAAAGCAGGCTGAACAAGCCATGGGGAGCAAGCCAGTGTGCTCAGAGCACCCCTGCCTCCAGGATCCTGCCCTGTTTGAGTTCCTGTCCTGACTTCTTTGGATGATAAACAGAAATATGGAAGTATAAGCCAAATAAACCCTTTTCCTCCCCAACTTGCTATTATGGTCATGGTGTTTCATTGCAGCAATAGAAAACCTAAAGCAAGAATGAAGACTTTACCTTGGCTCGCAATTAAGAAGGGATGTAGTTCAGCATGCTTGAAAGGGAACAGTGGCAGGAACCTAAGGAGCCTGGTCACACTGTTATCACTATCAGAAATTAGAGTGGGGAGGGAGAGGAAAGGGGAGGAAGGGAGGAAGGAGATGGTGGGATGTCTCCCTGCTCACACAGAGTGGGTTTTCCTCTGATGGGAGAATGTCCTTCTGTATATATGTTTCTCTTATTGGTTGATGAATAAGACACTGCTTGGCCAATAGAGGCAGGAAGATAGGAGGGATGAGGAGACGAGGAGAATTCTGGGAAAGATAGGCAGAGAGGCACCACAAGAGGACGCCATGCACACTGGGAGGATAGGATGTGCCAGGCATTTTCTGGTAAGATAAGGCCATGTAGAGATACATGGATTAGTAGTTATGGATTAGTAGTAGTTAAGACACAGCTAGCTAATAAGAAGCCCTAGCCATTGGCCAACAATTTATAAATTAATATATGTCTTTGTGTACTTATTTGGGGTTGAAGAGGCAGCAGGACCTGGCAGAACAAGAAAGACTCCAGAAACACCCCTCCTTAGTTAAATCTCTTTAGAAATCCCTGGGACTATGCTCTCTACAGGATTCTAAATCCACTGAGATTGATCGTGAGCATCAGTTGTCACAGATTTACAGTGGATCCTTCGGCCAATTCTAGATGTCTTTTTAGTATCGAGTGATCGAAGTTCTTTATATGTTGCAGGCATCTCTATTACCAGATAAGCGATTTGCAAACAAGTTTTCCCATCATGTGAGGTTTTTTTTTTTTTATTGTTTCATTTAATCTGCTTGATTTCCCGTACTTTTCTTATATGTAAGAAACCATTGCTAAATCCTAGGTTATGATTACACCTGCATTTTCTTGTAAACATCACTTTACTTTTACTCTTTTATTGTTACAGTTAGTTGAGGTGTCTGCTCAGAATAAATAAACTGCCCTGGCTCCTTATTTACTGATATTTTGATTCAGGCAAATTATAATTTTTCCAAGCCTATTTCCTCTTTGAAAGGGAGTGAGTTAACAAAAGTACATATGTCCCCGTAATATATTCATGCTCCAGTGAACTAGTATCTGCCAAACTTAACACAACATCGGGCATACATGAGTTCTCTGAAACGTTAGCTCTCCCAGGCCTATCACAGGGGTCTTCCTCAGCACCACCGCCAATAGCTGTTTTACCTTCACGTCTATTGTCACAGAAAGAGTATGATTGACATTTGTTATTTCCTATAAGTGCCACACAATCACAATTTCATTGTTTAATGTACATATTCTTATCCAAGATTTTGATGAATATTTTCTAAGCTGCTGCCTTTGGATTTATTCCTTATGTATGATGTTGTACTATATTGATCATTTCAGTATTTCTCTGCAAAATGTGATTTTTTTCAAGAAATACAATGATGGCAATTTTACATTGCATTATATAAATAAGAATTTATTATGTCTATCAACTCGGAAACAACTGAAGCCTATTACATAAAATAGATAAGAGGAAAATTCACCACGGTGCTTGTTTTCATATGATGATATAGTCCATATATTTATGGAATAAGTGACTAAAACCAGTATAATACTAAAAGTTTGGTAATTCTTCCCTAGTTTGGCTGGTTGTTATCTAAAGCCGCTTTGAGAATAATTACTACATATCTTCTTCAAGATTAACTTGATAAACTTGATTTCTGGTCTACTTCTGCATCAGTGAATTTCAAGCTTTAGTTCCATCAGAATTTGAAGGGGTCTGTAAGTCCCAGCTGTTGAACCGCACACCCAAAATTCCTGCTCTGGCCGTCTTGGGGTTTGGCCTGAGAAATTACATTTCTAACAATTTGGAGGTTGTGATCAACCCTTTAAGGTCTACTGCTGTGGTGATGGGATATGGTTAACTAACACCTGAGGATATCTTTCCACAGTTCTAAGTTGGCCAGCATCCACAGAATTCCATGGGTCCATTAAACATCCCGGAGGTCTTTGGACAGCTGTGGCACTCACAAAAATCTCAAGCATGCCTACACCCAGTTTTTTGGAAAGCTTAAGGGTCCTGGAGATGTAGCTGACCCCTAAGAATGAGCCTATGGTCACCCTGCTGCCTAACTAATTAGGCAATTGGTCCAGTTGGTTTTGCTTTTACTCAATCTCCTCCCTGGAACAGGTTCTCTAGCTGGTTTCTAGATCCCCTGCAAGCTCATGACTCCTTTGTAATAATAATAGGTCTAATTCATACTTTCCTAACTGTGTAATCATTTCAGTAATTTTATGGTGTTATCGTTTGATTTCTGGCTCCTTTCAGAGGTAATGTTTTTACCTAACCAACAATGGTTCTTTCTTTCTACTTTGTCAGTGGATGGTTTGTTTTTATCACCACCAAAGGTAGATATTTGATTGGCATTTGACTGGGAGTCACCCCACCTGCAAGCAAAATTAATGGGCAAATTCTTCTCTTAAGAGAATGAAAACCTAGACAATGCTAGAAAGACATCATTAGCTACTGTCTCTGCAATATAGAGAGAAGCCAACATTCAAAGAGAAAGCGTGCCAAGAGAAGTGAATCACGATGAATCTGGATTAAGCTCTCAGCAACACCCTTTCATTCTGATTATCAGAGCCAATAAATTCCTATATTTAAGCTAGCTGCTTGGGTTTAAGAAATGACTGTATTGTTCCTGAGATTATTGCTACTCAAAGGTGATTTTTCATTTAAAAGTTAAATTATTTTTGTGTTAATACAACCAGACTCTCTTAGTTAGGGTTATCATTACTATGATGATACACCATGACCAAAAACAACTTGTGGAGGGAAGGATTTATTTGGCTTACACTTCCACATCACTGTTCATCGTCAAAGGAAGCCAGGACTGGAATGCAAACAGGGCAGGAATCTGGAGGCAGGAACTGATGGAGAGACCATGGAGGGGTGCTGCTTACTGGCTTGCTCCCCATGGCTTACTCAACCTGCCTTCTCACCCTGAATTTAAAGGGCTGTAACACCATGGCACAATAGTCTCAGACTGAAGAGGAAACTCCTGGCCTGTTCTGTAGCTCAGTGAGTAAAGTCTTTGCTGTACATGAGTGAAGGCTCTAGTTTGAATCTCCAGCAGCCACATAAAAGCTGGATGGCCATAATGGCCTGCCTGGAATCCCAGTGGAGATAGAGAATCCTAAAGAAAGAGTCTAGGCAGATTAGTCAAGTGGTAAGTACCAGGTTCATCAAGAGACCCTGCCTTACCATGCAAAGTGGAGAACAATCCAATAAGACACACCAGAACACATCAACCTGAGCCTTGGCATGCATGCACAAGCACACTGCTAAGCACATGGGCACCTACACACATACATATGCATATACACATACACAAAACATACAAAAGAGCAAACCAAACAAAAACTAGAAAACAAATCACAATGCGTAGCTGGGTTAAAGAAATTGGAGGATCTGAAAGGTGTAGCTTGGTGTAGAGCACTTGCCTAGCATGTGTTGGCCTTCAAGTTCAACACACAGCACTAACAGAAACAATCCCCAAACAAAACAAAATGAACCAAACAACAGCCACTCCAAACAAGCCAAAGACCTGAAAAGTCACTTCACCAAAGAAGGTATATAAATGACAAGCATATGAAAAGACATTCAATAACACGGCGCTCATGAATTGGCAATGAAAACAAAACAGGAACAGTGTATTATTACACAAAGTTATTAGAATGACCAGCATTGGAAATACCAATGGCACCAAATGCTGTGAGGATAGAACAGCAGGAACAGGGCAGAAAGGGACACAAAGCACCACAGCCACCTTGGAGGAGAGTTGGGCAGTTTCTCAGATGACAAAACATATCCTTGCACACAGTCCAATAATCACAAGCCTTCATACATACCCAAAGGAATGCCTGTGGCAGCTTTGTTCATCTGAACATAGACATAATCACAGGGTCTCTCAGTAAGTGAATAAATGAATTCTAGCATATTCCAAAGGTGGAATATTATTCAACATTAAAATGTAAATCAAGCTGTGAGCGAAGAGGAAGAGGAGTCTTTTGATCTTTCTTTCTTCCTCCCCCCCCTTTTAAAAGATTTATTTATTATGTATACAGTGTTCTGTGTGAAAGCCAGAGAGGGCACCAGATCTCACTACAGATGGTTGTGAGCCACCATGTGGTTGCTGGGAATTGAACTCAGGACCTCTGGAAGAGCAGGCAGTGCTCTTAACTGCTGAGCCACCTCTCCAGCTCCATCCCTTTCTTTTTTATTTGTTTTGTTTAACATATTTCTATCCCGATCACTGTAGCAGCTGTGTCTCATAGCATGGAGGACTAATAATGCATATTATTAAGAGAAAGAAGCCAATCTGACAAGGAACACTGTATGATTCCAAATATTTGACATGCTGGGAAAGGCATAAGCATAAAGACAATGAAAATATTGTTGATTTCCAAGGACTAAGGTGTGGCAGGAATGAATAAATGAAACACGAGTGATTTGTAGAGCATAGAAGAAACCAGTTTGTTAAGTATTAGTTACTATTCTATTGCTGTGTTAAAACACCATGACCAAGGTAACTTACAAGCAGGCACAATTTATTTGGGTTCACCATCCCAGAGGGATAAGAGTCCATGATCGTGGGGAAGTGACAGGTATGGAAGCTGGAGTAGCTAGCTGAGAGGTCACCTCTTGACCTGGCAGTAGGAAGCAGGGAGAGCTGACTGGGAATCTTCTTCAGTGATGTGCTTCGTCCTGCAAGGCCCCACCTCCTACACCTACCCAAACACCAACAACTAGGGACTGAGCATTCAAACATCTGAGCCTATAGGGGCATTCTCATTGTGTAATATCATAATAGTAGATGTGTGTCTACACACACTGAGTTGTAAATAGGTACAACATTCAGGCACTTCCTTCTGTGTATTTTATTCTCCTATGAAAACATACTTAAAGGATGGAGAGATTCACAGCAGTTAAGAGAAGCTGATGCTCTTAGAGAAGATCAGAGTTGTGCTCCCAGCACACCATGTGGGACAGCATGTACCTCAAACTCTGATATAATGTCTGGCACCCTCTTCTGGCTTCTGCAGGCACTTGCATGCAAGAGCGCGCGCGCGCGCACACACACACACACACACACACACACACACACACACACACACACACACTTACACACAAAGATAAAAATAATGAAATATTTTCTACTAAACCCTATGCCACAGTTCTTGGCTGCTGAGAATGGCATTGAACTTTGGCTCTCTGAGGTGGTTCTGGATATTTGGATCACATACGAATACAGGAATGATGGTGCCTTCTTCATTGTGATTACTTTGAGCAATTCTCAGGATCTGTAAATTGGTTGAATATTACAATGTAGAAGATGATACCAGAGGGATTCCTGATGTGCCTCACAGGGATGCTTTGACTCTATATATATATCATCCCGCTTTAACCGAAGCGTCTGAATATAGGTTAAAATGTTATATCCTCAATATGAAATTTACTCCCCCGCATACACATGTGGACAATTCTATTCAAATGTTAGAAAAGAATCATCTTGCTAAACCCATAAAACTAGAGTGTGGTTTTAATGAGAAGCTGTGAACTTTTTGCCATTAAAATTAAGATACTTTGGGCCTGGGGTCAAAATATTGTATAACTTGCAGAGCATATCATTTGCTGAAGACCTTAAAATAACAGCAATGAGCTTCCCTGAGTATGCTGTGCCATCAAGAAACACTGTTATTTCATCTCTCATTTTCTTTGGGAAGCTACTGTCTTAAAATATGAAATGCAGAGGCTTGGACTTGGTACCCAGATTTTACGCAGAATATTGAGAGGAGAAACTGACCTCAGTTATAATGCCCACCATTTACTGTACTTGAATGGAGACAGATTTTTACCTTCTGTGTTTTTATGGTAGAAGCAGCCTGGCGGTCAACACTGATGCCAAACTACCACTTATTCATCCAACAGCAACCTATCTTCTGGGCCCACCAAACACTTTTATGTCACTAAAAGATCATTTGGATCAGATAGGCAAGTCATGGTAAGGGCAGAACAAATGTATGAATTATTCAGCATTTATGCCTTTATGCCACAAGGAATTTCCCATAAAAACTTCTTTGTTAGCTGGTCCTGATGGAACAGGCTTGGAATCTCAGTTACTTAGGAGGCTGAAGCAGGAAGATGGCAAGTTCAAGGACAGCCTGGGTCTTGGCAAAAAAAAAAAAAAGAAAAGAAAAAGCTGAGGATATAGTTCAACACAAGAGGGCTTGTCTAGTAAGAAAACCAGAATTCAATTTCCAGGATGGTAAACAAACAAAATTTCTCTCTGTGATATTTCTAATAAAAATTTTTAAGGAACCTAGTTCTCTGTGAGTCAAACAGAAATAAAATCTTGTGACTAGTTAGCTTATCTGTCTTTAGATAAGGGGGGCAGGTATAAGATATAAGGGGGGGCAGGTCACTAAATTTAGAAGAAGACCCAGTTGAGTCCTCCGAAGAGGGCATGTCTACTGTCAGGAGCATTAACAATTAACTCCAGCAATGGAACTGTGCTGTAGTAAGAATCTGTCTATACCGTGGCACCTAAAACCCTTGGAATTTCCTCAGCGAAGGTTTATGCTCCTGGGGTGGTCTAGGATGGGGTCTCTTGATTGCTCTTGGATGTGGCTGGCCCCCAGAAGGTGAAAATGCTAGAAGGCTAGAACTTTTAATCCTACCCCTCACCCACTCTGATAAGTAAAGGGATAATTGAGCTTCATGCAAAACTCTGGATCCTTGAGATCTGGAGTTTCTGAGTTGGCGAATGCATCCACCTCCTAGGAGACTGGCACACTAACTCCCAGGTCAGAAGATTCAGAAGATCCTGCACTCACAACCCTTCTGGCTTGCCATAAGTGCCTCTTCGTCTGGGTGTTCATTTGCATAGTTTACTATGAACTCGTAAATGTTGGGGACATGTACATGTGTAAAACATTCTAACCCGAGGAGGGCACACACACCTTGAGCCCGTTTTCACAGCCAGTCAGTTGGAAAGAGGGTACGGGTCCTGATGCTTAGACTTGACCTCTGGAGTAAGCACTCTGTGGGACAGAGCCCTCATGCTTGTGGGACACTTGAGAGTGTCGGTGTCAGAATTTAATTGTTGGACATCCATTTACTGTCTTCAGGGGGTCAGAGAACTTCTTGTACATTTGATTCTGGAGAGACATGTGAGCAATGAAAGTTTCAGGGACATGACTACAGACACCTGAGAAACCAGGGTGATTGTCTGATTAATAATTTAAAATTATGCTGAGTAGGAACCAAAAAGTACTTAAAATAATCTTCTGGCAACGTCTGTCTCTTAAGGCTTTTCCCCCTACCTACTGGTTAATCGCAGCTGTCAAGAAGAGTGGCTAAATGACGAGCAGGTCAAATAGAATAAATAGAATCCTGAGACTTGACTGTGTCCAGTGATGAACACAGACTTTTTCCAGCACACTGTGGCAGTTGACATGTATCGGGATGGTGCCTGTCCCTTGTGACTTTTTATTTTATAAATCTTCAATTTGACTATAACATGAACTTGGAAACTGCTATTGTCTGAAAGCAATGGCTCCCATACACCTGAAAAATAACCAAAGGCAGGATTGGAGCCTGGTATCTCTACCTTCACTTGTATCTATCTCCTTTAGGCATCTTACTAGTTGCTTTTACAAATGATCTGTTTCAGAACCAGTCCCCCCCCCACACACACACACACAAACTTTTCTCCAAGCACCTAAAGGTTTCTAGCCATTGTTTTAAACTTGAAATCGCCTTGGGTTCCAGGAACAAGACTGATTGATAGACATACTTATGATAGTGAACCAAAACAACTCCCAAACAACAGAGAGCAGAAGCAGATCCCCTCCCAAAAAAAGGACAGTTATCTGTGATGATGTCACTGACCTGGAGAAGGAGTCATCGCATAGGAACTGGATTGTACCAGGCTTTTTTCTTTCAGGCTGTCAACCAGCTCCCAAATCGTGACATAGAGACTTATTATTAGTTATGAATGCTTGGCCAGACTAGCTCTTTTAACTTAAATCAACCTGTTTCTCTTCATCTACTTTTTGCCTCAGGGCTTCTTACTTTCTGTATATCTTACTTTTACTGCTTTTCCTGTCTGCTTCTTGCCCCAGGCATGATCTCCCTTCTTCTCTCCTCTCATTCTTCTTCTCTTGCTCCTTTTCTTTATCCTCCTACTTATTCTCTCTCTGTCTGCCAGCCCCACCTCCCATCCTTTCTCTGTCTAGCTATTGGACATTCAGTTCTTTATTAGACCAACCAGGTGTCTTAGGCAGGCAAATTGAAACAGAAGCAACACATCTTTACATAATTAAACACACATCCTCACATTGTTAAACAAATGCAACATAAACAAATTTGTAACAAAGCAGCTTTACATAGCTAGAATAATATTCCACAACACTGGTATTGTTCCCTTCAAGCAATAAGGACTTCTGTCAGCCACCTTGCAGAACCAGAATCAAGAAATCCTCAGCTAGACTGTACCTTGACCCAAGCTACTTAGTTGGGCATACTTCATGCCCCTGCCTCAAGCCTTCCTTTACTGAAACCTAAAGATCATCTTCAGTGCTCTGAAAATGGGCTTGGGAGGCCACTGAAACCATTTACCTGTACTTTTGTATATGTGATTTGGGAGATAAAGCACAACAGTATTCATTAAAATGCAAAATTTATCAATATAAAGAACCTGAAAACATTGTCCTTGGTAATTTTTTTTCCAGTACAGCTTTCAAAGAGTTTAATAACTTTGCATGTCTGTGAGAATAACAACTGATGTTTTGTGAAGTTTTTACTTGGTTTTGTAGGTATGGTGGAGATTGAAATAAGACCATCCACCAACTGGGCAAGCACTCTACCACTGTCCTACCTTCCCAGCTCTCCTTTCACTTTGAGAAAGGATCCCATTCAGTTGCCCAGGAAAAGCTCCTTACTCCAGTTTCCTACATAACCAGGGTAAAAGAATTGCATCATCAGGACTGGCAAAAAAAGTTTTAAATAAGTATTGTTATATGTCAAATTTGTGAGGTATCTATGAAAGACCCCGCCCCCTGGCTGGTTCTCTCTCGGTGACACTCCCGTACGCGCGCACCCACATGGCGGCTGGCTCCCTCCCAAGCCGGTTCACCCAGGCGGGGCCGCGACCCAGGCCCGCCCGCCTGGCGCCGCGCCCCGGGGCTGGGGCCGAGCGGGGAGAGGGCGCCCCCCGCCCCCGCGCCCCCGCCCGATGGGGAACCTCCGTCCCAAGGTCAGCCATCTGGACGCGGAGGGGGGAATTGGGTCTGTTGTACCAGGTACAGACCTTGAGAATATACTGACCTAAAATAACTCTGTACCTCATTAAATTGTCCAATAGAATCCCTGTAATTATGCTTTTCGCTTCTGCACTGTGCTTTTAGCTATATAAGGACCCCTCTCCCTTGGCTCGGGGCTTGGCCTAACAAAAGCTAAGCCCCGGGTACGCGCGCCATCAATAAAGCCTCTTGCTTTTTGCATCCAAAGTTCGTGGTTTCGCTGATTCCTGGGTGCGGGTCTCCTTCTACGAAAGTACCTCTTCTGAGGTCTTTCATCTGTACACAGAATTGAAGGTGAGGGTGTAATTATTCACTAGACCCAAGATAAATGATAAATGGGTGTTTATTCGGGAACAATTAAACAGAAAAATACAAAGCACCATGGGAGCTTTTCTCTGCCCTTCCTAGCGGATTGGCTGACCCACCAGAAAGACAATGCAAAGGAAAGCCATGCCTCAAGCTTCCCTCCTTCTGCTTCTGTCTGCCTGCCACACCCAAGGGGGTGTGGCCACCATTACAGGTTCACAGACCAGATACCTGTATAGAATTATCTTTCATTTTTTGTCCAGATATACATATGATCTGCAAAGCATTGCAGGTCAGCCCAAGGTCATTAGATTATATTTTTGAAAACACCATTGTAAGGCCTAGAAGAGCGGCTCATTAGTAGGACCCATGCGTAGCATTTCGGAGGTTCTGGGTTCATTCTCCAGCCCCACCTCCCAAAAGAAACCCACACTGCATCAAGGCATTATTTCAGATAAATCTCACTATTTTTTCTCCAGTTCTACCTGTAGGTCCCAATTCTCAATCCTTTTGACTTCAGAAAGTGTGTAGCTAGTACCGTCTCCCTTCAGATGCTATGGCTAGGAATCGCAGAATGCCAACAACCCCTCAGTAGGCCATGAAGATGCTCACTCAGTTTGGTTTTGGGCAACCGTTCAGAAAGTGATGAATAATTTAAAAATCTCCTGCTCTTTCATGTCTCACTTCCAATTAGCTATCAAACCTTATCAATTATATGTTGTGAATATATTGAACCTGACTTCTTATCCCTACTGCTTCAAGATCATATAGTTTTCCTACTGTTTGTGATTCTTTCCAGGCTGGACTTTCTCTCTTCTAATATTTATTTTCCAATTTGATTTCAAAGTCAGCTTTTAAAAACAATTCAAAATGTACCTACATTTTTAGAGGATACAATTTGAAATCTTTGGGACCATATACAAGTTTGTTCATCATCTGGCCTGGCCTCTTCTGTCACTTCCTCAATATTAACATATATACACAGTGGCTTATAGTGGGAAATCACCAATACGGAGTCAGGTAGAAATATAAGTGTATTTAATAGGGAAAAGCCTTACTTACAGAGCGAACCAGCCAGCCAGTGGTAGTCTGTACAGCAAGAAGCAAGAGCAACCGAAAACGAAACGCAGTCCCCCTACTCACTCTGACCACGCCCTCACAAGCCCTCAGGTACTCCTGTAGCCAGCCCTTAAGAAGGCGTGGCTACAGCTTCCCCTACAGTGGCTGACTGTCTTAGGGTTTCTGTTGCTGTGATAAAACACAAGGACCATAAGCAAACTTGCCGGGGAAGGGTTTATTTCATCATAGAATTCTCAGACAGTAGTCCATCACTGAAGGAAGTCGGGGTAAGAACTCAAGCAGTACAGGAACGTGGAGACAGAAACTGAAGCAAAGACCATAGTGGAACTCTTCTTACTGGCTTGCTCCTCATGGCTTTGCCTAGCCTGCTTTCTTATAGCATCCAAGACCACCAGACCAGGGGTGGCACTGCCCTCAGCAGACTGTACTCTCCCACATCAATCATTAATTACAACAGTGCTCTACAAACTTGCCTACAGGTCAATATTATGGAGGCACTTTCTCTATTAATGTTTCTTCCTTCCAGATATATCTAGGTTTGTGGTGACAAAAACAAACCATCACATTGACATTTGCACATTTCAGTATTCCTTGATGGGTTTTGCACATATTACCCCCACTAGGACACTCCTGCATTTCTTCTAAGTCAGCTTTGCCTTGATTTAATCTGTCTTACCAAATAGAGTTCAAAGCTGATACCTCCAAACACCCTTCTTGAAACACCTGCAGCCCCATCATTTGTGATGTGGATACAGACTTGTTGGAACAGAGAAAAAGGGATGTAGGCAGGAACTAGGACAAGAGATAGCCTCCCAAAGACATTCCCCAGTAATCTGTTTCCTCAGCAAGGCCCATTGTCCTACTTTCACCAGTTCCCCAACAATGCCATTATATTATTAATTCATCACAGATCAGCCCATTAATTAAGTCAGGATCCTGAAGAACCAATTGCTTCCCAAAAGGTCATCTGTTGGCAACCCAGCCCCCAATATATGGGCCTTTGGAGGCATTTTACATTCAAATAACAGCCAAAAAACTCTGGCAAAATAAAGGAGGAAGGATTTATTAGATTTCAGTACATGATCACTGCAACGATAATTCTTTCCACCAGCCGCCTGAGTTCCTCTGCAACTTTAGGGCCCCCTTATATTAGTTTCAATGCTTCTGGCCAATGAGTAGGATTTCTTATGTGCTAGCTCACTCTTAATTATCAACCATAGCTACTAATCTACATGTTTTATAAAGACTTACCTTACCGAGGATGCCGGCCTTATGCGTCCTTTCTTCCTGGCAATCACATGGCGAAACCTCTTTACTACATTTCCCAGAATCCTCCTTCTCTCCTAGTCCCGCCTAACTTACTTTCCTATTGGCCAACAGTGTTTTATTTATCAACCAATAAGACAAACATATACACAGAAGGACTTCCCCTATCAGATCACCTTTCTCCATTGCTATGGATATGGGGTAATGCAGAAAATCACAATAACAAAAGCAAGTTGGGACACAAACTCACTCATATAATGGCAGCTAGGAAATACAGACAGGATGTGTATGCTAAGGGCATCACTCCATTTTGTTACATCTGGCCATCCAGTCTACTGGATTCCCAGTCACATTTAGGGGGTGACTATTTTTGCACTTGTTAGTCATCATGGGACATGCCCTAATTACACAATCAGCAATCTCTCAAAATTGACAAGACTGCCTATGACAAATCTACAATTTGTCAACTTGATACTCAAACATACCTCCTTAATGATAATGAATCTCAAAATAATTCTATTTGAAATGATATCCCAAATACAGCTAAAAATGCAGGATTTTTCCCCCTGAAAGTCTTAACAGTTTTTATATTGCTGGAATCATTGAACAAAAGTTCAACTCTAAAGTCTCCTCTGAACTTTCAAGAAAAACTGTTAGCTAGAAGTGTCTTTCTTTTCTCTTCTTTTTCTGCTGCCAGGGACCTCACACGTGTTGGCCATACTGCTGGACTGCACACTCCATCCCCTCCCCTGTGGTTGCAAACTTCCTTAACATGAAAGAAACTATGTTGTTCCAAGCCTCAGTGGTTCAGAGTAAACATTCCTATTCCAAAGGGGGAGAACAGAAGAAACAGCAAGGAAGGATGAGAACAAAGCAAGACAGAAACCGGGCAGGTAGAACATTTAATCTGTAAGTATTACAGATCTGGTAGAATTTACAGCTCAGCAGGGAAAGGTAGCCTGGCAGTGGGAGGCCAAGGAATACCCGTCGTTTTAAAAAGAAAGGTATACTAACAGAGCTGTTACAGCTCTCTTCTGGCAGGAGATGGTTTCCCCAGCAAGGGAACACAAGTGTAACAACTCTGCTCCCGCAGGAGAGGGTCTCCTCATTGAGGTTGTTACAGCTGTGCTCTGCTAAGTGAAAGTTTCTTCTCAGACATGTAGCAGTTCTCCTGTTTTCTGATGAAAGTTACAACAAACCTCACTCAAGAGAGTTGTTGGAAGGGAGGGATCCAGGAAAGCGAAGGAAGCTCCCAACTGGACAGGTCTTTCCAGCATGAATATTTTCAGGGTGGGGATTGGTAGCATCTCAAGTTCTGAGCCTGGGACAAACTCAGAGATTGGTTGGACTTCAAGTTAGTTGGGGCAGGGTGTATTTACTTGGCTCTGGTCTCAGGGCCAGGGTGTTCTTTCACTGTCCATTTTCACTCTACACACTCCATGTCTAGTATCCAGAACACATGTGGGTACAACATGAATTTCCAAGGACTTGGGAAGCCCTGCGTATGAGACCTGGTCAGTTGTAGCCGACATAGTCTCATTCATGTCTGCAGCTTTCCTTGGCAGATATTCATTCCATGGTCCCAAAATATATAACTTTCAGTGTCCTCATTGTGTCTTCAGCTTCACTCTCCCAGCATCTTACCTTCAAGTGCCTGCCGGCAGGGACTCTGCCCATGCTACACATTGCCTCTGCTCCCAGGATTTTCTTTGAAATCTGGGTGGAAGTTTTCATAAGTCTACAACTCTTGTATTTATTATGCAGGCAAATCCAGCATCATATGGGTAACACCAAGTTTCCTTTCACTCCAGCCAGGTCCTCTCTGAATGCAATTTTGGCAGCTTCTGCATATCTAAGTGTCTGAGCATGATGGAATCCTGAAAAATAGCTCCATTAGATGTCCTTATAGAGCAGGGTGCCACAGCAATAGACTTTCCTAGGGAAAGTCATTCATACTTTTATTTTCTTCAGCCTTTGATGACTGGTGTCTTCATCTCCAGAGATGAGCTAAAGACATCTCTCTTATTATCTCAGCAATACTTGGCTTCTTTTGATGGCTCCTCTCTCAGCTGAAACCAGGCCTTCATTAGCCTCAACCTTCCATGGGCTTTTCTGTGTAAACTGTGGTTTTCAAGGCTTCCTCCCTTGATCTGCTTTGCTGTTAACTCTCCGTAAACCTGACTAAAAGGAGGCAGCAGTAGCAGTGCAACATCCTGAACATCAGAGCCTCTTGGACTTCATTTTACAAGTGAACTAGCCTGTCACTTTCAAAGTCAGACTCCCACAAGATTTCAGAACATGAGTAGAATGCATCTACATTCTTTGACAGATGGTAGCATGCTTGTCTTATGGCTCATTTCCAACTGAAACATCACAGGAGATCTTTGCTGTCCAAATTCCTATCAATGTTCTGATCTTCTGAGGTCTCTCTGGAATTGCTACCCTTACAGCATTCTAGGACTTCTCTTGTTTGCTTCTCCAAAGATTCCCCAGATCCATTTCCAAAGTCTTTGACCATGTGAAGTCAAAGCCATGTCCCTCCTTCCTTGATTCCAAGTCTCTCTGTTAGTCAGGCTTTTGTTAAGAGTGATAAATACTTAACAGAACAGGTTGAAGCAGGAAAGTCATTTAGTATCTCATTTTCTGAGGTACAGTCCACTCTCAGCTGGCTTAATTGCTTTTAGACCTGTGACAAGGCAGATGTATTGAGGAGGAAGGATATACACTCAGGAGCTGCTTACGTCACAACAGCCAGGAAGCTAACAGGAGAGACTTCCTGGATTTCATTTTCGCCTTTGTTCCTCACACACCTACATGCTCATCAATGGTGTCTATCACATTCACAGCTGGTCTGACGCCCTCAGTTGCTGCTGCTGTGCCAGTCCTCTCTCAGAAGTGTGCCTTATGATCCTGTAGCCATTTCTCAATATAACTAAATGGACAGTCTCATCATGATAGATTTAGATTTTTTTTTTACTTGTAATTATTTTTGGCAGGTATGGTGACGTCTATTTGTAATCCCAACACTTGGGAAACTGAGACTGGAGGATCATGAGTTGAAGGCTAGCTTGAGCTAATAGTGAGACCCTGTCTCAAAAACCCTAAGTAAATACACCAACAAAATAAATAGTGACATGATTAAATTAAAGCATATCAACCTTGGGGTTTCTGTTGGTTCTCTTTCATTCTTAGAAGAATAAAGAGCTTTCCGGTTCCATTTATTTTATTACTCACCACCCTTTAAAACGCTTGTCCTATGGTTTATTATGATACTGGAGTCCTAGGCCAGAGTGTTTCTAAAGGCCAAATGGAAAAATTAACGATGAAAAGCAGCATTTTGATCAGTATAGCTATGTTCAGAAGCAAAGGGGGCTGGTGTTCATAGCCTTGTTTTTGGGGTGCTAACAAAAGTTCCCAGATTACATATGGAAAGGGGAGGAATGTTGGGGCAAGAATCTTGCACAGTTGTCAGTCTTGGTCAAACCACTCTGGTGGAACATTACGTGTGTCTCAGTCAGGTGGGGCTTTGTCTGTGATATGGAAGTTGTTGCTGCTGCCAAGGAGAAAGTCTGGGCTCTTCTCTCTCAAGATATCCTCACATCACACCTGCTGTTTCTAGAATCCAAGACACCTGGAGAAGAGATGACTCAAAGCAAAGGAGATAGATGGGAAACAGAGGCCGAGATACAAACAAAGCTATCCACCAGCTGAGTGGTGACACTAGCTTTTGTCAAAATCAGCCTCCATATCTGCTTTCAATTTTAATGTGCACCTTTAATTGCAGCATACCTTCAAGTTACATAATCCATTCTATGTAATGTAAAGTACTTGGCAACACTGAGCTCAGATTTTTCTCCCTCCCATCATCAACGATATTTTCATGTGTTTAAGTTTTATGTATGCTGTCAATACTAGATGCATTTTCAATACTATTTTTTATTAGACACATCTTTTAGTGTGATTAAAAAATAAGAAAGAGGTGATGGTATCCACTTGTAATCTCAGCACTCAGGAAGGTAAGCAAGGGAACCCTGAGACTGAAGCCAGCTTGGGCTAGATTGTGAGACATGTTTAAAAACAAGACATGAGGCTAGATGGATGGCTCAGTGGTTAAGAGCACTGGCTGCTCTTCCAGACAACCCAGGCTCAATTACCAGTGTCTTCATGGCAACTCAAAACCATTTAGAATTCCAATCCTAGGAGACACATTGCCCTCTTCTGACCATCGTGGGCACCAGGCATGCAGGCAAAGCATACAGATACATAAAATATTTTAAAAAATAAAAAAATGGGACAAAAATATGACATGTTTACTTTCATGTTGTGTCCTTTATTTCTTTATGGGATTCATGTTCTTATTCCTTCTGCCCTAAGCACTTTAAAACATTTCTACTAATACATATCTGCTGATAATGTTCTCTCTAAAAACATTTTTATCTTGGGCTAGTGGGAGGGCTTAGCTGATAAAAATACTTGCTGCCAAGCCTGACAACCTGAATAAATCCCTAGGACCCACATGGTGGAAGGAGATAGTCTACTCTGTAAGTTGTCCCCTGCCCTCCACACACTCACCATGACTCCTCACTCCATAAATAAATAAATAAATGTAATACAAATTTTAAACTTCTTTCTGTGATATGAGAAATTTAATTTGATTTGTCTATCTCCAGTTCTTAGCACAAAGCTCTTAAAACCTTTGGATTTTCTTCCGTGACAATAGTATCTTTTGTTATTAACAAGAAGCCCTTTTGTAGGTTAGTGAGGCGATGATGTAGGTGGGGTCCTTACAACGTAGAAAATTCCAGTTTCAACTACTAACGGCCAAGAAATGTAGCTGAAGACGAACTGGAGACAAAGCTATACAAAGTTCACTAAGAGGACTGGGGGTGTAGATATACAAAGCTCAGCTGTACTGTGCTTGTCTTGTATGAATGAGGCCCTGGTTTTGATCCCCAACACAGAATATACTGGGTGAAGTCATTCATACCTGTAATCCCAGTACTTGGAAATAGAGGCAGGAGTATCAAGAAAATAGGAAAAAAAAGAAAGTCCTGAAGAGCAAGATTTGCTGAGCTTCAAGTTGCTAAAGCTGTGGATACTTTGACAGCACCAGAAAGGATGGGAAGCCACGCCTGCAAGCCACACCCTCTGTGCTGCACACTTCCACCAGCCTGCTGTTCCTGACCCGTGTGGACTGTGCGCCTTATAAATTGGTATGCTTAAGTAAAGCGGTTTCCCGAGTTCTCTGAGGCACTCGAGCAAATTGGCAAACCCAGTGACGAGACTGTAGGCCAGCTGTCCAAGAAACAGGAAATAAGCAGCTTGCACGTGGTGTCTGAGGAGTGGCAGAGTGTAGACCTTGGCCATAACCAATGATATCTGACACCATGTCTAGGGACATGGTGTCAGAATGGAACTGTTATTGGACAGCCAGCTGGTGTGTGGGAAGAAAACACCACTTCCATCTACGTGTTAGAAGTTGTCCTGAGAGTGTAGAGAGACCATAACGGGTCTGTCACTTTTATTCTTTTCTTTCTTTGATTCTTAAGTTAATTTTCTGGTTCACATACAAAATGAGTTTTATTGCAATATGCTCACACGTGCATATTGTATTATACTGTGTTCATATTAATTCTGCTCACTACCCTTCTCCGTCCTCTCCGTCCTCCCCCCTCCCCTCTCCAACAGTCCTCCTTTGCTTTCATGTCACTTGTGTGTGTATAGCTGTTGAAAGTTAGACTCTGTGGAAGGAAAACGTGGTGTTTTATCTCCTCATTGCCCTTTTCTCCCCCTTCCTTCCTGCTACACCGCTCCCCTCACAGTCTCCTTCTTTCATGTCATGTATACTTAGTCTGGGTTCCACAGATGGGAGAAGGCATGGTATTTGTCTGAGTCTGCCATTGGTAGCTAAACAAAATGATGTCCAAGTCCAGTCACTTTCCTAAAGATTACATACTTTCACTGTTCTTAATGGCTTTATAAAATTTCACTGTTTATATATAACCACATTTTTTATTCATTCATCTGCTGGTGGGCATCTAGGTAGTTCCACATCTTGACTAATGTGGACAGCTCAGAGATATCATTAATGTGCAAGCATCTATCTCTACTGCTTCTGCTCTTGAAGGAATTTCTGTTTATAGAATCTAGGTGCACAGATTTTTATTTCAACGTCTTAAAGATATGCTCTTCTGCACTTTGGCTTGCATAGTTTCTGATAAATTTGCTGCAGTTCCTCTTTTGACCTTTATATACAATACATTTTCCCCCCTAGATATTTTATCTTAATTTTCAGCTATATGAATGTGACATGTGTAGGTATGTGTATTTTCTTTTTCAAAAAAATATATCATTTATATATTTGTGTGTGTGTGTGTGTGTGTGTGTGTGTGTGTGTGTGTGTATGTGTGTGTGCTCTACAGTGTGTATTTGGAGGTCAGAGGACAACTAATGGAAGTTGGTTTTCTCCTTCCACCATGTTGATCCTGGGGAAAAAACACATGTCATCAGTCTTTGTGACAAGTGTCTTCATCCACTGAGCCATTTCACTGGCCCTTCAGCATTTAGTTTTTATATTATGATAAAAGGTTATGATCTTCCACACTCAAAGAATAACCTAAAAGTAGAATTACAAGATATTTTGGACATGAACCATCACACATTGCAAATGCAAAGCTAATTTAATAATTTAGTGAATATTCATCGGAAAGAAGGTTGTCCTATTTCCCAAGCACTGGCTTGGCACCAGTGGTGTGTATTTAATATTTAATATCTTTTTAAATGAAATATAGACCTTTGTCAATTATAGTCATTTTTACTTTAAGAATTCTATAGAGAAATGTTACTTTTTAATATGGTTAAAAGCAAATATCCAGTTTCCAATATCCATAATCTGATAGATCTGATAACAGTAGTTAGTACACTCTAGTGTGGGATTTCCATATATATATATATATATATATATATATATATATATATATATTTGTGAGTCACATGTCAATAGAGTTTGTCAATATATGCTGTAGCATAGTTTTTTTTTTTACAATCTATTAAGAGTAAAAACAGAAAGTTCTCTAGTACTGCTTCTATCTATTTTTTTTTTTAATGGAGTCTCACATATCTTGAGCTGACCATGAACTCTATAGGTAACTGACCTCCTTCTCACCTCCTGAGTGCTGGAATTACAGGTACATCACCAGGCCAGTTTGTGTGGGGCTGGGGATCAACCCCGAAGCTTTGTTCATCCTGGGGATGTCCTGACTGAACCACACCCCCAACTCCTCATAGCTACTTAGAAAGATTTTATTTTTATTTTATGCGTGCACGTTATTTTTTATTCATGCATGTGTTCCACATGTGTGCCTGGTACTCACAGAGGCCAGAAAGGAATGTCAAATCCCATTGAGCAGGAAGGTTGCAGGCAGTTGTAGCAACCTTGTGGTTTCTTTGTAGCAGCTGCAAGTGCTCTTAATAATGGAGCCATTTCTCCAGCCCCTTCTATCTGCATTTTATGAAGCTTTTGTCTCTAGTGAAAGCCATTCTAACACTTTCTGTGCGAATGCCTATATCATGTATATTTCACTGATAAAGAAATTAGGTAAATAAATGGTATTACTACATAATTTATTAAATCTGACATTCTTTTTTCTCTTTGGTTGTATAATAGAAGTTAATTTAGGTTTTATGGACAACTTAAACTTGTATGCTGTTGGGTTAAAGAAAGTTATTTAGGTTAGGGGGTGTTGAGTTCTTTTGTTTTTATTTTTTGTTTACATAACCTAACTATTGGGACTTCAACACACTAATAATACACACTGTAAATCTCACAGAGTGTAACTTCTGATGTTTCCGCTGTGTTTAATCACCAAACACTTGAACATGTTACATATTTGAAAGCAGAATTTAAAAATAGTCAGTGGGCACCAGGGCAAGTGTTAGAACTTGCAGATTTTATCTAATAATAAAGTAAGTGATATCTTTACCTCCATGCAACAAACACATATTTAAAAGAAAGCCAGAAAATCATGGCTCAAAATACTGCTGGGTTCATTTCCATGAAAATGAAAACAAAATGCTTAAAGATGCCCAAGACACAAAATATAGTAGTAAACCTTAATAGGGAAATAGATTGCATGAAATGCAAGTACCAAAAGGTTAATAAAATACATAAAGATTAATTTGAATGTTCAAGGCAATCATCAAGTCCTGGTTGAAAATGAACAAAGGCTTTAAACAGAAAAATCATATAAGATAAATGCAAACCACACAAAAATTTACTCAGAAATTTATTGCCATTAGTAATCGAAGTACTATTTTCATAGCATTTAATGTCTGCAATTTGCCCAAATTAAAGAACCTGCAAATAAAACAAAGAAATATATTATTGACACAGTTGTGATCAAGTAACCACGTTTGAGAAACATCAGAAGCAATGACTAATAATAGCCACAACCAGGTCTATCTGCTCATTGTATAACTTTACCTATGGGATCTATTTCTAAGGAAATCAGGCACTAGAATAAAAAAAAATATCATGCTCATGAACAAATACAAGTTCACTGTCATTCTGTTTATAGAACAAAAATTAGAAACAACCTTAATTATCATTGTAGGCAATGTAAATTAAATATTGTTATGCTAATCTATGGATGATTATTTTTGTGAAACCTCTAACCTAGACAGTTTACACTTCCTGAAAACAATGATGGAAACGAGGTTAATTAGGTGTGCTGCAGTGTGTTTGCAAAATTTATTGAAACTTCATGCTTGCGTGGAAAAGATTATTATGAGATGATTAACACGAGTGGGAGGGAGCTGGCTTTTGGCATTGATGGCTGATGAGCCTACTGTCCTCGCACTATGACCTAAGTATTGCTTTAATAGATAAACATGAAGGGCAGAGGTGGAGTTCAGAGCTTCAGTGCCTGCCCAGTATGTGCAAGGTCCTGGGTTTGATCCCCAGCACAGGCAAAAAATAAAAATGAATGAATTAAAACATAAAGATGGAAATTGTATTTTTCTGGTCTAGAGTCTACATTTAATTTATGGATGTTTTTCATATATTTATAAAAGCTGTATGTACCTTAAAATGTAGCTGTTAATATGACAATCAAATAGTGACCCAGGTGACATATTGAATAATAGATGGAAAGATGCTAAATCATAAAGACTGTCAGAATGGGGAGAAATCAGCTGCATTCCAAGTGGTTTGTGAAGAATTGTGTCAATCTCAGACAACAGTTGACAATAACTTGCACAAAGGTAAACACTGTAGTGCACCCTGAGGATGTATCTCAGGAGGTGTTACATTGTGTAACAGATAAAAGCATCCTGAGTCCTCCATTAGTCAGGCAGGACAAGTGAGCCATATGTCATTCCTCAGTTCAGTCTCTCAGTTTAAACTAGTGACCAGATCTGTAGCTGCAATTGTTGTGCAAAGAACAGGCACCGCAGAAGGGAGAAAATTTGACTCTTTCATTGGATAATCGGCTTTGCAGATGCATACACTTGTTGAAATATTGTGGTGTAGAGTGTAGGATGTAGTTAGAGATGGCTTTGACCCTGTGGTAGTCTGCTTATGTGGATTAGTTCAAAATCAAAATGATAATTGATCTTTCTCGTAAGCAAAGCTTCGTGTGCCCTTGTGATGACCTGCTAGAGACTATCTGACATGCTGCTGTACTTAATTAATTGTTTTGTATTTTTAATTGGAAGTGCCTGATTGACACTTGTGATTTAAAGTTGACACGCAATAGGGAATGTAATTAATTAAGTTTATAGATGGCATTTGAATGCATGCTGAGGTTACAAACTCAAATTGTTATATTTTAATAAGCTAGGGAGGACTTGCAAAAACTGCTTTAGTTTGTAAATTTTGTTTAGAAATGTAATGTGTTGTGAAGACATAAAATATTAGACTTACAAATATACAACTTAAAACAAGGGAATTTTTGCATGGGTGTATGCATGTTTGCATGTGTGGGGGAATATGTACATACAAATGCCCATGCATGCATGTGTGCATGTGTGTGAAGGTCAGAGGTGAAAGTCAGCACTTTCTCTATCATGGTCCATTTTATTTACTAGGAAGGATTTCACACTAAGCTTAGAATTTGCCAGTTCAGCTAGTCTATCTAGTCAGTGTGCCCTGGGGATACCATCTTGGCCTCCCAAACACCTGAATTATATATAGGTAGGTCACCACACAGCCCAGCCCTTGATGTAAGTTTTTGAATAACTTTTATCTTATCTAATACATTAAACATAATAGTTTATTAGTTAAAATTAATCAAAGAATAAGTAAAAGTGATTATGCTTATTTTTAATAAAATCATTAAATTCATACATCATTTAGTAAGAATTGTAATTTGAACTCAGAAGTTCAGGAAAAGTTTAGTCTTTTGATTAACTACAGTAAAAAGTTACATATTTGACAGGTCCTTGTTAGATATTAAAAGATTCACTGAAATGTTCTGCCCAATAGTTTCTCATTGAAAATGACGCCATGACCAACATGTGCCACTCTGGAGAAGCCAGCAGATTATTAATGTGGGAAAATTACCAATACGGAGCCAGGTAGAAATACAAGGGATTTTAATAGGGAAAAAGCCTTACTTACAAAGCAACCTAGCCAGCCGGCGGGGCAGCAGTCTGTACAGCAAGCCGAAAGGGAAACCGAAAGGGAAACCGAAAGTGTACAGCCACCTGACCGCCTCTCACTCTACTTCACCCTACCACCTGCGAGGGCGTGGTCAGACACACCTGTAGCCAGCCCCTAAGTAGGCGTGGCTACAGCTTCCCCTACAGACTATGTTACCTTTTGCATTTGATCGGGGCAATTTGCTGTATTTTAAATGACTATTTAATAAACTTATCATATTTAAGATAGAAAATGGTCAAGAAAAAAATGTAAGAAGCAAATATCACCAGTAATCTAATAACAGGACTTCTTCTACCCCATTGATGTTTCAGCTCTCAGTCTCTAAAAATAATTATATGTACTTAAAGTGACATGAGTAAATTCACGTCCTAATAAATTGTTCCTAATGTGTTACATTCAAAGTTTTTCCTTCCTTCCTTCCTTCCTTCCTTCCTCCCTCCCTCCCTCCCTCCCTCCCTCCCTCCCTTCCTTCCTTCCTTCCTTCCATCCACTTTCTCTTTTCACCATGGTAGTGTGTCTGCATAGCAATAGAATGAAAGAAGGAGATGGAGGAGGAAGAGGAGGAAGAGGAGGAGGAGGAGGAGGAGGAGGAGGAGGAGGAGGAGGAGGAGATGTGACATTAGCAGGTACAGGAGATAGCAGCTGCTCTCTGGATACCGTATGTTTACTTTTTGGCGTGTTGCAAACATGATAAGCAGGAGCTCTTCCACAAGCTGCATCTTTAGCCCTCCATGGAACATTTCTTAACTTGCCCACCAGAAACAAACTGTCATTGCGACTTACAACATATGACCAACACTGACTACCAAAGAAAGGTATTTCATGGTTTCAGTGTTCACTACACAGCAGGGTCACAAACAAATTTCTTTTCTTTCTTTCTTTCTTTCTTTCTTTCTTTCTTTCTTTCTTTTATTAGTTCAAATTAGGAACAAGCTTGTTTCACATGTCAATCCCTTCTCCCTCTCCCTCCCCTCACCCACACCCCTCCTACCCCACCCCGACCTACCCCCCACCCCATCCACCCTCCTCTCCCCAGGCAGGGGGCTGGGCCTGCAAAGTCCACCACGTCATCCTGGGAGGGGCCTAGGCCCTTCCCCATGTGTCCAGGCTGAGAGAGCATCCCTTCACGTGGGATGGGCTCTCAAAGTCCCTTATTACACCAGGGAAAAATACTGATCCACTACCAGTGGCCCCCTAGAGTGTGGAGGCCTCCTAACTGACATCCATGTTCAGGGGTCTGGATCAGTCCTGGACTGGCCATCCAGACAGCATTAATATTCTCCATCCACAAACTCCATACCTTGCAAATGGAGATGGCAATTAGTACCTATCTTGCTTGCTGGGACAGTAAGTGTTGACAGATAAGGCACACAGGGCTTATTTCAAGCACAGCCTATAATCCATAATTTCAAGATTGGAAATGTTCCTACATTTGAAGCTTCCCATACCAGCATGAAGCCACCGGTGCAAAGTCTACATCTGCTTCATGTTCCAGATTTAGGTCAGTCGCAGACACAGCAAAGATGGTGAATAGTTACATACATGAGACTGGTATGGCAGTGTTAGTGACTGTCGATGAACAGATTAAGATACACGGGACTAGGATAATATAGGTTAATTTTATTTGGGGAGAAGTCACTTACATGAGAAACCGAAAACCCATAAGCTCCAGCTTTGAGGATCAACGCCCAGTTGCTTTCCGTGACCCGACCCAAACCAGGAGAGAGCAAGCCTCTCCTGGACCCCAGACCAAATTCCACACCCTCAAGTATGCACAGGCGTGGTCATCGATACAGGTGCATAGTTATATTTCTCACTACAAGTGACAGAAGCAACACTCGCATTCATGTTTGGGTTGGATCACCAAATAGCTCAAAACACATAAGCAAGAACAGTACTTGACTGTTCTGGTGCCAATCAATTTGAGCTAGGAGCACTCTGTCTGTGTAATAATTGCAATGCTGACAAGCCTAGGGTATCAGTACTGACCTCGTTGAATCTCTCCTAGGAGGCTCCTAGCATCTCACACCTACACTGAGTGATAGGGAGTTCTTTGTTCTCAGCCTTGGCTTTCACAGTGATGGGCAGTAGAGTTTGGGTGGGCAGTTCAATTGCTGCACCCAGAATATTAGGCCAAATCTCAGTAAGAAATTTAAATTTCCTGGAGGTGGAGATGGAGCACCACTAGTTCACAAGGCATAAAGTGACTTTGTCTTATGTAAAATCTGAACAAACTGCCACCACCGCCGCCGTCGTCACCACCAACAAAAAAAGAAACTATTGGTCAAGGCACAAGCAGAGGCAAGAAGCTCAAGCAGAGTAAGCACATCAATTCATGTGAGAACATTCATCTTGCTCATTCTTGTGCTTGCTCAGAGCAAAATGATTTATAATGACCGAAACAGGCATTCTGAAAGTTCAGCCCACTGAGGAACCCAGTAAGCCCGGTAATAAGGGGAACACAACTGGGCATGTCCTAGTTTTTAATTTTCAACAGTAAACTAGTGGGTAACTTGTGTGAACTAAGAATGCAGCTAGTCAAATTTTGTCAAATTGGAGGACTATAAGCCAGCTTTAGAACCTAAATTAAGTGTTCCTAATCACTCTATAGAAGTATATTGTCCTGAACTATGATGCCTTGTCTTTGAGGTTAGAGGGAAAACAAAACAAAACAAAAAACAACAACAAAAAAAAACTTCAGTAAAACATTTTGCTCTGCAAGGGACATCCTGCCCTCTTAAGAGAGAGAGAAAAAAAATGAGCTTCATCAAAGACCTCATAGCAATGAGCAGAGAAGACAACGTTCTCCACATAAATATTCTCCTACTGGTCACAGCCAGCAGCGTTCCTGAGCCCATGCCTGTGCTCTGCCCCCACCCATGCTCAAGACTCTCCGACAAGCTGCTGCTCTTACTTATCGTTGTACTGATACCCAGTGTCAGAACATTGTGGATTGTGCTGGGAACACCATGTAATTACATGGGCCCCTGTGCTCAAAAGTTACTTCACCTATTTCATCACTATACTTTTCTAACTGGGGAAAAGAAACCCAAGATATAAGACATAGGTGGGAAATTGGCACCATGGATATTGGAGAACCAATGACACTATATTAAACTTCAAAATGAAAGAGGGGTCCTGAGGGCAAAATTCACTTGCTTCCACTTTCAAAGGTCAACAGGCAACAGTCTGCAGACTGCAGTGATTTTTCAAGCAGCCTGTAAATACGTCATGTGTTTAGGAGTGAATGCTGTAACCTAATCATTTTGCTGCCTATAAATTCCCAGCCATCACAGCCCTCTGTCTTGCCCCTCAGAACATACTTAAAGAGGAGGCAGCAGTAGGTTTGCAGATAAACTAGACCATCAAATGCTGCTGCTATTTTGCTGTATTTTCTAAATCTTTACAAACATCTTAGCACAAATTTTAATGCATGCAGATGAAAATTACTTGAAGGAAATGTAGTTTTGAGCACACACACAAAAAAATGTTCCTTATTTTACTCAACTATCTAGCCTTGCTAGATTCATTTCTTTCGGTCAGTGTTTTGTTGGTAGCAAGATCAGTCACTGAAGGAAAAGGAGACTGGGAATGATATTAAAAATTTAAGCAATCTATTTTGGTTTCAAATGAAATAGTTGGAATTCTCTGGTATCTGCAATTTGGGAACTTCTAAAATCAATTATCTTTCCAACATGGTCATAAAAAGACTTTTCATAAAATTAAGGATTGTTTTTTTTAATTTTTAAAAAAGATTTTTAAAAAACCCTAGTGACCTGATAGGGAAAGGGGAGGCTCCTTAAAGAGGAAAGTGGGGGGGGAGGGGGGGGCTGGAGAGATGGCTCAGAGGTTAAGAGCACTGGCTGCTCTTCCAGAGGTTCTGAGTTCAATTCCCAGCAACCACATGGTGGCTCACAACCATCCCTTATGAGATCTGGTGCCCTCTTCTGGTGTGCGTATATACATGGAAGCAGAATGTTGTATACATAATAAATAAATAGAATCTTTAAAAAAAAAAAAGAGGGAAGAGGGATATAAATACAGGTGGGTAAAATAAGGGTATCTGAAAAAGCAACAAGAAATCAGTCCATAACACTATAATAAATGCAATTCCAAGCTCCTTGTTAGATCAAGGTCAATTGGCCTCATTGCTTGGTTAGAGAGGAGACAGGAGTCAAAGTCATGGGCTCAGCACATTAACAAGCTAACCACTCTCCTACAGAGGTGAACCTGTTGGCAGCTTTGCCTGCAGGTGCATCCTAGCATTAGTCCCTAAACCTGCCCTATTACTTATTGGGAAAGGAAATGTATGGCTTCCTGGATCCTTCTGTGATGCTGCAAACACACTCAAGTTTGTCCCCAGATGCAGGGAAACACCACACTCTTGTATTTGTCTCACGAATCCATATTTACTAAAATTGTTGGCTTCTGTGAGGACAAATCCTGAAAAGAATGTCGCTTCCAGGAATGCACAGATTTCTTTTCCTCTGCACACAACTTAACAGAGGGATTAACAGAACAAAGATAGTGACAACAACCAGGACTGATGAGGCAGGGGAAAGGTCTCAATCAACAGCCTGAAGCCAACTTTGACTGGCAAGTCTATTCTTGATATTATAAACAAGGAAGGAAAAAATGTATTTAAAAGTACATCACATAGAGTTAACCATTTTCACAATTTTAGGCTTATAGTTCACTGGCATTGAGGACATTCACAGACGGATAGATCCAGCACATTTTTCAGAACTTTGTCATCATCCCAGACTGGATCTCTGCACCCATTAAACAATAGATTTCTGTTTGTCTCTCCTCCCAGCCCCTGCCACCACCACTCTACTTCCCATCTGCATAAACGCCTCACACAAATGGAGTCAGACATCTGTCCTTTTGTGTCTGGCTTGCTTAACTTAGAATAATGTTTTGAGATTGAACCATATTGTAGCATTTACAAATAAAGTTTTATTTGAGACAAAACAAGGCCTATTCATTCACATGTCACCCCGGGGCTGCGTTCTCATTGAAAAAGGCAAAGATCTGTAATGGTGATCAAAGTTTATGGCCAGTGACGCCTAAGATATATCTTCTCTGACCCTTTTGTGAAAGTCTAGGAACTCTTTAGATTAATATTTTAAAAGCCGCCTCTTTAAATTATTACTTGCCTGTGGCAATTTTGGCTTATTTCACAGCCTGAGAAATAGGATTAATGAACTGTTTATCTCACTGCTGTCTTTAATAAACAGCCTGAAATGCTAGGATTTAAGTTTTCTCTCCTCAGGCCCAGTTGCAGTGAAAGGGGGCTCATTTTCACATTTTACTGGTACACATTTTACATAATGAGGGTGTGTGAGATCTGATTAGTGAATCTTGGTGCAGAAAGTTCCAAAAGCATAACCAACAGTTATAGATTCTAAAGTGTCTAATTTCCCCTTGCCTTTGCCCCCTTTATCACGCATTTGTGCGGAAGAGAACAATGCTCATTCAGTACTAAACCATAAAAGCAAATCTCACGCCTTTTTACTTAAACGAATAAAAGTTCATTAGTTCAGTTTGTTGTGTTAAAACTGGATAGGACTCTCTTTATTAGTGCCACTAAATTATAAGTTGACAAGTACAACTAGACTGAGAACATTTTCCCCCTCTGTTATCAAAGCAACCAGGAAGGAAATGTATGTTGTAGTTGTAAAATGCAGATGCCATGGTAGATAATGCTGATTCCCATGAGGTCGAGTTTCAGTGATATTTTTTTTTCTGGTTAACAAAATGCAGTATGCCTGGGTGAACAGTCCAGATAAGATAGGGCCTGTTTCATCACATCTGATGAAAGGAGTAGGGCCAAGGAACACTTTACAGAGACCAGCAAGGTAATAACAACCAAACAATTGTACAGCATTGAATTTGTTCCAAGCACTCTTCTAGGATGTTGTATGAATCATCCCATCTGATCCTTATGGCAAATATATGGTCTAGGAAGTGTATGATTATCTCTACTTTACAAAATGAATACTACTATTTTCAGTGTTAGGTGGTAACTAAGCAACTTGGGTCTTCGTTCTGCTTTGGCAGTCACTTTCTCAGTGCACATGATGGGGAACACACCCAACTACTGAGAGAATTCAGGGGCACCCTCTCCTCCTCAGACTCAGGTGCCTACATAAGTCAGTTCCTCTCCAGCTCCAATGCCTTCATAATGGAGATGTGTCACAGAATACTTGTTTGAGTATGTAAAGTTGTGTTGCATTGTTTAATTATGTAAAGATGTGTTGCTGTTTTACCTTAACTGCCTAAGGCACTTGATTAGTCCAATAAAAAAGCTGAAGGGCCAATAGAGAGGGCAGAGGTATAGGAGGGACTTCCAGGCTGGGAGAATAAGTAGGAAGAAGACTTTAGGCTGGGGGTGGGGTGGGGAACACCAGGGAGACATGGGGGGGGCAGCCATGGAAGAATCAGGAAAGTAGGACTGAATGAAAGACCCAAGGCAAAACGTAGCTGGATGGAAACACGTTAAATTAAGTTAAAGGAGTTAATGGGACAAGCATAAGCTAAGACTGAGCATTCTTAACTATTAAGTCTTTGTGTCTTTATTTGGGAGCTGGTTGGCAGCCCAAAGAAAATTCTGACTGCAGAGACGGATTTCCCCTCCCACCTTACCATCTCCCACTCATTCCCCTCTCCATCTGTCTACACACATTTTAGTGTGGTCACGTCAGACAACTTGCAGTTCTTGAAATGGGTTCTCCCCGATATGATTTCGAATTCACCTTAAGCAAATCACTCAACTCTTTTTCACAGTTTTAAACCCCTCAAACACACAAATAGCATGACATTAATAATAGCATAGCCACCAAGCAGTGCACCCATCACCACTGTGTAGCTCCAGAATGTTTTTTTAAATTAAGCTACCAATTGAGGAAGCCCCATACCCATTAGACAGCTTTCATCTTTTCTCCCAGTCTCTTGCAGCCTAGATCTTATTTTCAGCTTCTATGAATTTAATAGCTCTAGATATTTCACATGTATAGTCTATAGTTAGCCAATGCTGCTAACACCCACGATAATCAACTTAGAGGAAAGAAAATTTTGTTGAGTCTTATGGTTTTAGAGACTTTAGCCCATGGTTGGTTGGCCTCTTTGCTTTTGAGCCTGTGGTGAGACACATTACTCAGGGCAGGAATGTCTGGTATGGGAAGTTGCTCATTCAATCACCAACAGAAAGCAAAGAGACAGTGTTAGACCCCCGGAAAACTCAGGCCTCTGGGGTCTCAGCCCAGGACCTCGGTCACCCCAATCACCAGGCAGATTCGAAAGTTTGATGCAAACAGCATGAGGCTTTATTGTTGTTTAATGAGCTAACCCATGTTAGCTCAGGTCTTTCACCCACCCGCCATGGCGGATGACTGGCAAAGACAGCTCAAAGGGGCTGCATAGAGATCTTGTAGGGCAGCATAAGGGGAGTGTCTAGGGGTACGCACAGGCTCAGGATTGGTGTTCCTCCAAGCTTGGAGGGCTTGCCCTGTGTTGATTGGCCAACTGGTTGTTATGGCCCATAGGCCCTCCCAGGGTGGTTGCTATGCTCTGCGCCTTATTGCTGTGCGCTTGTCCGTAAAGCACACCCAGAGCTGTAAAGCATACCACCAGCAGCTAACTTCTGATTGGTTCCTTGCCATGAGGCAGGCACCTAACCTCTAGTGACCAAGGCAAGGTCATAGCAAGCACGTGTTACTGTCATGGCAGGCATCTGACCTTAGTGACTAAGACAAGGTCAGACAAATACGTGTTCTGCTGTTATGGCTGCAGAAATAGAGAGCTGGTCCCTTCAACAGTGTAGCACGAGTTCTAATTGGTCTTAATAATAAAAGCCCAGAGTCAGATATAGGGGAAAATGCTGAGAGATCAGAGAGACGAAGGAGCAAAACCACAGCCTTTACCTACTCAACTTCCCAGTCAAAAGGAGAGTGAGCTCATCTCTCCTCCTGCATTTTCATTTCCTCTCTCTGCCCAGCCACGTCACTTCCTGTCTGTCAGTACAGACCTCCAGACCTCAATGGTTAACTAGTGGCCAGCTCAGCCCTCTGACCTTCAGGCAAGCTTTATTTGTTAGAATATAAGTAATATATCACCACAAGAGAGGAAGAGGAAAGGCCAGGGACCTTTATGCCTTCTTCACAGGCACGTCTCCTGGAACCTGATTATGTCCTTCCTCAGAAGGTACCAGTTATTTTTGATCCAACCTTATCATCTCACATTTTTAAAAATCTTTACAGTCCTAGTAGTAGCTGCTAAGTGATAAAGTAATTACTCAATCTTTGCAACCCTGAGGCTATGCTTGTGATAATGAAGCAAAGAGTAGTGCTTAGTTCACAGGATACTTATAAGGAACCTGGGGAATCCCAAGTGTGTGGCTGCATCTACTGATGGTGTGACCTCACCAAGAAATTTAATTTTCCTGTGGCTATATTCCTCATTTGCAGTGGGTTTTAACAGCACCTGTACCACAGGGTTGTTTTGAAGAGGTATATGGGATGGTATGTGTAAGGAGAGGATCCTGAGTCTGCAGAGGGGCTCAGCTGGGGAAGTGCTTGCTACATATGCATGAGGATTTGATTTGAGCATATAGAAAAATGCTGGGTATAGTAATATGCATATGTAATCCCATCACTGAAAGGCAGGATAGGAAGATCCTCAGGGCATGCTGGCCAGCCAGTCTAGCTGAATTCATGAGTTACAGGATCAATGAGAGATTTTTGTCTCAAAAATAAGGTGGAGAGCAATTGAAAAAGACACCTGATACCAACTTCTGGTGTCTTCGCTCGTGTTCACATATAGGTACAGACATAGTAACACACAAACACAATAGTTCCTAACACAAGTAAACTTTGGCTCCATCTCCACATTTCAGGGTTGGTCTCTTCTAGTATGGTCTGTTTTTCAAAGTCGGGACAACACCCCAAGGTTGTGTTAGACGTCCTCTGTTACTTCCTGAGATTAGCTCTTCTGTGGCATTTAGCAGATTGCTGCCTGTTTTGTTTGTTTGTTTGTTTGTTTGTTTTGCTTTATTTTGTTTTGTTTTTGTGAGTCTTACCTGTCTAGCATAGTGTAGTGTCAGTTCCCCAGCATACTGAATTACTATTAGTTGAATTAGCAAATGGATGAGTTGTAACTAATGAGGGCGATGGGTGTATGGTAGGTTTGTTCATCCATAAGAAATGAATTGCGCTCACATTACAATGTGAGGATGAAGCAGCCATTGAGAGTGGCCTATTGTGTGGAAAAGGAAAACAACATTTCTAATAAAGCGAACATATGATGTAGACTTTGTACATGAAGAAAACAAGCTCAGGAGATACGGATTTTGAAAGCACTCTTGATGTGGTCGCTCATGACTGTAATCCTAGCACTTGGGAATCTGAAGCAAGAGTTTGAGGTCAGTCTGAGTTACACAGGGAAGCCTTGTCTCCAAAACCAACCAAGCCAAAGCAAAAGGGGCCCCTGATATATTAAATATCTAAACCTTGCGGGAATAAAAAGATTTACCTTGTCCTATCCCTTTCTGTCTTTCCTCCTGCTTCCTGGCTACCCTGAGGGAGCATTTTGTGTAGAAATATATAGATTAGTAGTTATGGGTTAATAATTAAGAAAGAGCTAGTGAGTAAGAAGCCCTAGCCATTGCCCAACAGTTTATAAATTGATATAAGTCTTTGTATGTTTATTTGGGGCTAATTGGCTGCAGGACCAGGCGGAACAGAAACCTCCATCTACAGTCTAGGACCCATCACACTCTCCCTTTCACGATGTTGTCTTATTTTAGTCCTGAAACACCAGATTATGGGCTGAAACCTGGGTCCCAAGTAAACCTTTGCTCCCCTTAGTTTCTCTCATCTCCCTGTCATAGCAATGAAAACTTTAGTGACACACATAAAAGTAAGAAAGGGGAAAGAATGGCAAGGGATAGACTGTTAAAGTTTTCATCTGCTCAAGGCCTTGTGTTGGAGTGATTGAATCTGGATAAAATAGCTGGAGATATACAGCGGGAAAGCCAGTGTAATAACTAGTGATCGGAGGTTATCCAGGAATGGCTCTGGACAAAGTCTGGGAGCATAAAAGTAATGGTGTGCAGGTTTTTAATTGAACTGCTTGGGAACTTCTCCAGAGGAGGGAATACTTCTCTCTCCATACCACACACAGTGATGAGGGGAGAGCTCCTGCCCACTTTGAGATTTAGCCTGTTCCCTCATGAAAGGCTTTACTCTCTCTTAAGGAACTAGTTCCCTCTTAAAGGCACCACTTTCCAGTGCTGTCACTGTGGCAATCCAAGCTCAAACTGTCGCAGCTGCCACTACTACAAAGCTTGCTACTGGATCTGAATGTGCTGTTTTACATCTTCCTGGGAAACAATGGGGGAAGTTCTCTGTCATCATCTTTCTTCAGTGAGGTTTCCAAGAATATTTGTTGTGGATATTATCCAATAGTGGCTCCGAGGCAGGCTAGATTTCCTCACAGGCAAGTAGGTGCAAATGTCATTCATCCAACCATCCAAGGACTACAGTCACCTCTTTAGTCTTCCAACAAACATCACCTAAAACTTCCTCTTGAGTTTCTCTTGGGCATAGATTACATAAAGAGGTAGTGACAAAAAATGTCTAAGAATAGCAAACTATGGTTTTCTTTCCTGTTCAAAGGAACCCCCTGTGGCAGCACAGATTAAGATACACCGGACTAGGTTAAATATAGGTTAAATGTATTCGGAGAGAAGTCACTACAAAAGAAACCAATGACCCGCAAGTTTCTGCTCTGAGGATCCACACTCAGGCTGCTCTCTGTGACCCAACTGGAACCGAGAGAGCTAGCTGGGGTCCAGGACCCCAGACCTAGCCTTCCCTGGTCACATCTGCACCGGTGACCATGCCTAAACAGGCATAGTCAGTGCAATAGATGCTGGCAGGGTGGATATCTCACTACTACCCCCTGCTATAATAAATTCATATAATGCTAGCAAAACGTGTCAGTCTACTGGTGAAAAGGAGGCAGACCAAATACACACCCCCCTCATTTGACACTGTGTTTCATGTAGCCCAGGTTGGCTTCAAACTTGCTATGTAGTCAAGGATGACCTTGAAGCTATGATCATTCGACTTAATCTGCTGAGTGTCAGGATGACAGCCAGGCATGTGCCACTAAGCCCAGTCATGCAGTACTAGGGATGGAAGCCACAGCTTCAAACATGCTAGGCCAACGCTACCAATTGAATTTATAACCACAGCCCAACTCTATCTCTTCTTTGGCCGGAACTTTACTTAATCCAATACAGAGGCTGTGACAAAACTTAATAGTCATATGAATCTCCTCCTTTTATGGGCTCAAGAAAAGGTCTGCCACTCGACACTGGCGGTATTTCCTTGTCCTCTTCTTTGGTGATTGATTGGTGGTTAGAGTTTAGGGAGAGTTGGCTATTCTGAGCACCCCATGCAGATTGCAATAAAAGGCATTGGACAAATCATAAAATCTTTCTCCTTTCCCTAGGGACCAGCTCCTGACACTCCTGAGGGAGCAAAGAAGATTGCTTTCTCTTGGAATTATGTAGCATCGTGAGGTGTGGCTTCCGAGGGAGGGGACGAGAACGAACAGAGCTGTTGGCAGGAGAGCAGACCCTTGAGCAGACTCCATCATGGAAAAAAAAAAAAAAAAGCCTTGATTTACTGCATTTTGTATGCCTCCTTATCTTTCACTCCACATCACACATTCCCAGGTGCCTGACGGTGAAGGGGTTTTTCTAGGAGTCGATTTATTGTGCCTCACTGGCCCAAATAATTCTAGTTTGCTTAGAGCAACCCTGAAGGAGAGCACAAAATGGATTTGACATCCGGTACCCCAGGTGGTTTAGCCTGCAGAAGAGCAGCTGAGGTGTTGACACTAAGGTGGAGTCTCTCACAGTGGTGGTTAATGACCATAAGTGCTAACTAGATGTGGCTGGGGTGATGACTGCTGTAAGATCAAGCGGAAAACCCTAACCCATCTGATGTGGCTTTGTGCTGAAGAGCACACCTTTGCACTAGATCTAAAGAGAGAGCGTCTCTTCCTCCGACACCAGCCCTCCCGAACAGGGGATTCAGAGCTTTGTGAAACTGAAACTAGGATCAGCTGATCATTTTATTTCATAGACAGGGTCTTGTGTACCCCAGACAGGCTGCAAATTTGCTATGTAGTTGATCTTCCTGGCTCTACCTGGAAAGTGCTGGGATTTCAGGCATGCATACCATGTTGGGTTCATGTGGGGCTAGGAATCAAACCCAGGTTTCATAGCGTTCTACCAATTTACCTAAATCCCCACCTCAATTTTTTGTTTGTTTGTTTTTTTTTGGGGGGGGGGTTCGAGACAGGATTTCTCTGTGGCTTTGGAGGCTGTCCTGGAACTAGCTCTTGTAGACCAGGCTGGTCTCAAACTCACAGAGATCTGCCTGCCTCTGCCTCTGCCTTCTGAGTTCTGGGATTAAAGGCATGTGCCACCACCACTGGGCTTTGTTTTTCATTTTTAATTGAGAGCGAGTCTTTCTATGCAGCCCAGGCTGCTCTTAACATTCCTGATTCTCTTGCTTCAGGCTCTCAGCAGTGCTGAGACTGTAGATGGGCAACACTACACTTGGCATGATTGATTTCTTTACAAATGGAGAAAGTCACTATACAACCCCCCAAAAATGTCTATTGGTTTATGTTAAATATTCAGGTCTGGACAGTATGGTCTCACATGGTTAACTGGGGCTAATCTAGGAGTCACTATGTAGTTGAAGGCGGCCTTGACTTCATGGCAATCCTCCGGTTTCAGTTTCCTGAGTACTAGGGTTACAGGCATGAGCACTGTGATCTACATAATGGGTAAAGACCATGTGACCTTGTCCCATATAGGGAGCTCTTTCTTTTTGTTCCCCTCTAAAGTGAAGATGGAATCCAGGGTCTTGTGCATGCAAAACTGAACCTCTTCTGCTGAGCTACAATGTCTCTAGCCCATAAGCTTTTACTGTTTATACTTTTTAATTTATTTGTCCATGTGGTATGCACACAACTTGTAAGCATGGAATCCTGTGTGTAAGCCATTGGGCAAAACACTTTGCAGGGAATGTTGCATAATCAGGTAGAGGAATCTGGGAGAGGCTTAAAGCAAAAGCCAAAAATCACATATGCCAAAGCTGTCTGTAAGTCACCATGTGTAAAATAGTCAGTGTTGCTTCTGGGGTGCCACTAGGAAAGGTTATAGAGTGAACGGACAGCAGAGCCTGGACGTTAGAGAAAAAGCATCTCTTTAAGACTAAGGTGGCTTCATCAAGCATGTGGAAGGAGGTTCCTGCAATGCATTTGGTGGACAGTGCCCATGATCCAACCTGAGTGAGCTTTGGTTCCTCTGCCAATAGATCCTCTGTAGATGGCTTTTTCTTTGGCAGTTAACTCACACACACACACACACAAAACCATACAACGTGTCGACTTATTGTTAGTTATGAAAGCTTGGCTTTAGTTTAGGCTTGTTCTTGACTAGTTCTTGTAACTTAAATCAACCCATATCTTGAAATCTATGTTATCTTCTGTGGCTTAGGTGCCTTTACGCTGTACCGTCCATCCTGTTCTCAGCATGACTAGCTGGTGACTCCCTCTTCCTTCCTCCCAGAGCTCTCTGTCCCCAGAAGTCCTGCCTAACCTCTTCCTGCCTAGCTATTGGCCATTCATCTCTTTATTAAACCAATCACAGTGACTCATCTTCACACAATAGAAAGGAACATTCTGAAACACTTCTCTAAGGGGCTAAAAGCTCCTAAGGATGGGAATTGGATTATCCAAAGCCCATCGTCTTATGCTAAGTATGAACTTACTGCTCAGACTGGCCATGCTGGGTTGGGGGAGGTCAGAGTAGCAGAGAGGTGATCTGTGTAGCATTCCCTTTCCACAAGATCTCCTCTCAAACCCTCTGTCTGGACAGACCTCAATATGTAGTCCAGACCGGCCTTGAGCTCATGATCCTCTTCTTCCCTCAGTGTCTTGAATGCCTAGATTATAAGCATTCACTGCCACACCTGGTTTTTTACTTTTTATTGGGGGTGGGGAGCACAGGACCAGCTTTTTTTGACGTGATATAAGCACGGATTTTGAATACTTCTAACTTAGGGCAGTTAGAAATCCGTCTTCTGATTTATTCGACCCCTCAAAATACAAGAGAAAGGGGTGGACACAAGGTTGCGGAGGCACAAGATCAAAAGGGTCCAAACTGCAGAGGACACTGTAGAGGGCAGTGGCCAGTGTACCTAGACGTCTACAGCTGATGGTAGCAGCTGAGGCTGACTTCTTCTATTGAGCCACCCAAGGTTGAGCATTTGGTATAGCTCCTAGGGTCATTTGGACCCTCAGCACTTACTGGTCTTCTGAGGTTCTTAAGGCTAGAACACCCAAATCAAAGTGTAAACATCTGAGGAAGAAAACCCACACCGTGCTTCTAGCTGGCAGTGACTGGTTATGTTTAGTATTTCCTGACTCCAGGCTGTGGCCCTCCTGTATTGTCTCTTGTCACTGGGTTCTCTGTCTTGTGTTTCCTCTCTGAGTCTGTGTTTGAATCTCTCTCTACCCTGTAAAGACACCAGCCAGTGGATATAGGGTCCCCTAATCCTAATCCCCCAAACCTTGATGTTCATGTAAGGTACCGGCTCCAGGTACTGGGTGGATAGGAATTGTGGGAGTTGCCATACTGGTTAATCAGTTAAGTGCTAGGACCAGAGTTTTGGAAGATTTGAGCTAGAATTAGTATTTATCTTCGAGCCTATCTTTCTCTTACACAGTCATCTCTATCGTTTTGTTGCTGTTAAATTATCAGAGAATCTGGGGGCATCTGAAAAATGAGAACAAAGAATTCAGAAAATGCCTGCATGTGGTGATACACTCTTTCAACCTGAGCATTTCAGGGCCAGGAGGGTCTCTCTGGGTTTGAGGCCAACCTGGCCTACATAGCTAGTCCCACGCCAGCATAGGCTACATTGTAAGGAGAGGAGACAACACAAGACCATAGGCAATTATTTGCTTCATTGTTAGTAACCTAAGAATCACAGCAGTCAACCTGTACAGTTACTGTGCAGCCTTCTGCTATGCAAGGTGCCCAGTTACTGTGTTGCCTTCTTCCTTTTGTTTCCTAGAATGTCACCCTCATAATATTTAATAAATGACAACTACTTAATTCATACCTCTACTTTCCACTCTAGAGGTGGAAACCTGCCAATGATTGCTAAAGGAGGTTTGCTCTCCTGGCAGCCAGTGTGAACAAGAGTCAGGGCAAAAGAAAACTCAGGCTTCACAACCAGAAAGGGAACCAAAATCATGACGGGCCCCTCCCCTACCCAGTCCACACCCTCTCTCCACCCTTTCTTAGCTGATCTTATCTCCTGCCCAAGCTGCCTCTTTCAGGCAGTGATCCTTCTTAGTCCTTTCTTAAGCTCCTCTCTGTTTTATTTCAACATTTTAATTTTTCATTATCGTGGTTAAAAAAAAAAAGTGTGTGTGTGTGTGTGTGTGTGTGTGTGTGTGTGTGTGTGTGCGAGTGCGCATGTGTATCATGAAGTTTACTACTTAAACCACTTTAGATGTGTAACTCAATGCCATTGATTACATTTACAGTCCTTTGCAGCCACCACCATGATCTATTTCCAGAACATTGTCATTGTCCCAAACAAAAATGTTCCATAAATGAAATAATAACTATCCTTATTTCCCTTCCCCTACTTGTACCTGGTAACCTCTATTCTGTTTTCTCTCACTATGCATCTCTCACTATTTTGTCACCTAGTGAAGTAGAATTAGGAATTATTTCGTTTATATAGCATCTAGCTTCATTCACATTGTGATAGGCACCAGGATTTTCTTCTTTTCAATGGCTGAATAATATTCCCTCCTATCGTCATACTATGTGTGTGGTAACATGCTGTTTGGAGCTCTGGTATTACAGTGTTATGTTTACTCATCCCCACTGGCTGGAACCCCTTGATGACAATTATAAGAAAAAAAAAGTCTTTTGAAAATGTCACACACCACACCCCAGGCCTGGAATGAATGAGACACTGTGACCTAGGGAGGGTGGCCTTGATTATTACCTTTAATAACAGACCTAGAAACAGTAGAGTCTTTTCTGGCTGCAGCCAGGAGAGGACACTGGGGACATCTGCACAGTGGAGTTAAGTAGAGTCCCTGAGTCCTGAAGACATCCAAGGTGACTCTAGATGATAAATTTCAAGGAAATGGGAACTCAGTGCCCAGCTGCAAAAGTCTGGATTCTGACAAGAACCCAGATGAATCTGGAATGGGTTTGCCCTCAAATCTTCACTAAGCTCTGAGTTTATTCATGTACCAAGTTTTCCCTCTGAGCAGAGGCTCCAGCCATGCCAAGACATGATGGACCAGGTCATACCACAGCTCACCCACTCTTGATTGGAGTTGAGAGCTAATGTATTGACACTTGCTCAAGCCTCTGAATTTAGAGAGTTAGTACTTGAAGCTCTGGTGAGATGCCCTGACTATTTAGCACACAAAAGGTCATTGGTTTACTGTTCTATCCATACATCTCATGACTTGATATTCAGGAGGCTGAAGCAGGGGAATCATGAGTTTGAGGTCTGTGTGGGCTACAGAGTGAGTTCGAAACCAGCCTGGGAAATTTAGCAAGTCCTGGGGAGGTGTGGCTAAGTGGTAGAGCACTTGTCTGATGGACATGAGGCCCTGGACAAAATTCCCAGCATCTCAAAGGTGAGAGGGGGACCCTGAGCATGGCTTTGCCTTAATTAAGAACAGTTAAGATTTAAGCCTTGAACCTTCTATTGACTTCTGTGTTTACATGACAAAGAATGGCTGCTGAAGGTACCCAAGAGCAGTGGGCAGGGGAATTAGAACATTCATGTGTTTGGAGTTTGGAAGAACTTAGCAGAAGTAATCATATGTTAATTGTTGAAATTATATGGCTTGCTGTGCTCTAAGAACTGTGACTTGATCCCTCATCTGGACTTTGGGTAATTTTAGGGAAAAGCCAGGCTTCTGAGACCTGGTGTGGTACCACACAGCTGTGATGGTGTATATTGCTTGCCCAGTTGATAGGATCTAGAGTCATCCAGAAAAAAAGAACTTCTGGGCATGTCTGTGAAGGAGTTACTAGATTGGGTTAAATGGAGGTGGGAAGACACACCCTGAACATGGCTGTCACTATTCCATGGGCTAGAGTCTGGGACTGAATAAAAAAAGAGACCAGGATGCACACCAACATTCATCTCTTTCGGCTTCCTGATTGCAGGTGTAGCATGACCAGCTGTCTCATGCTCCTGCTGCCAAGACTTCCCCACAGCGATGGACTGTACCCTCAAACAATAAGCCAGAATAAAGCCTTTCGTTTTTTAAGTTGATTTTGTTACAGCAGTGAGAAAAGAAACTAAGACAGCAGCTCAGCATGTATGCAATGGTATAATCACTTTGACAGGAAACATCTTCCTCAGCTACTCACTACAGTTCTTAGTTAGAAATTCAATTCAAGGGCTGGGGAGATAACTCAGAGTTTAAGATCACTGGGGTTCTTCCAGAGGTCCTGAGTTCAATTCCCAGCAACCACATGGTGGTTCAC
Source organism: Cricetulus griseus (assembly GCF_003668045.3). Lineage (NCBI taxonomy): Eukaryota > Metazoa > Chordata > Mammalia > Rodentia > Cricetidae > Cricetulus > Cricetulus griseus. Next base: position 192,382,202 of record NC_048598.1, read on the forward strand.
AACAATCTATAATGAGATCTGGTGCCATCTTCTGGTCTGTAGGCATGCATGCAGGCAGAACACTGTATACATAGTAAGTAAATCTTTAAAAAAAAAAAGAAATTCAGATTAGATATGGACATTAATCCTTTTGCAAGGCAGCTATATTACTAGACTTAATAGTGTAATTTTATTAGCTTTTAATATTGATATAGTAAATCAGATGGAGGCAGGGCCATTAAAGCAAAAGTAGCATCAGAGACCATTTGATGTTCTTAGAGACAACCTGTAGCTCAAGATGCAGGCAGGAAGCTGTGCTGTTGGTGACATTGATGGCAAAGGTGCACAGTCACTCTATTGGGTCATTTTGCCTAATAGGAAGCTAGGGTGAGAAAGGCCAAGTTACTTCTTTAAGGTCACACAAGAGGTGCTAGAACCACCAAGCAGGATTCAAGCCTCACTGAGGTCTGAGGGTTTGGTTCCTGGAAGAGGCTGTGTTGGCTTCCCCGCTCCCCTCCTCCACAGGAAGAGCTTGTTGGTGGGGAGGAGAGGAAGCAGTGCTTTAGAGCCTGCGGGGTGGCTGACATTATCAGTAAATTCATCTGTAGTTTGCACCGGTTGTAGCTCAGGCTCTGATTTCGAGAGGAGTAAGTTTTGGAACACTCCAACCTGCCAGACCAATACTGGATTTCTTGAGTGAGTCACGCCTGGGCTGGAGATAATAACAGCTGTCTTCCTGTGCTTGCATGAGGAGTCTGAGCTCTTTGAGTTTTCTCTCCTGTCAAGTGGGCTAGCCACTATGTCTTTTGAGCAGGGTTCTGTGAAAGTTAAGTGAGGTGACCTACGTGGATACAGCAATGCGGATTTCACATGTGATGCAGTGGACATTTGTGTCCCTAGCACAGCAACACACCCTAAACTGACATTCTGTATGGTTGAACTTGGGGTGCAGACTTACACAGCAGTCCTTGAAAAACAATGCCCATCCTTAGTAAATACAAAATAGAATGATAATAACTACAAAAAGGGAAAGCAGAATCAAATTCATCACCAGTCCAAACCAACACCCCAGCCCCAGCCTGTTTAGGATATACACCTTGCCTGTGTCTCCAAAGCCAGATTCAGTTTCCTGTAGGAGAGCCACAGGGTGAAGCCTGGGATTCTGAGCCTGTAAACACTCTCTGTCTGACGCTGAGATGGACACAGGAAGCACACATGGCCTTGGACCTCTCTGAAAGAAACATGGGGGCCGTTGGGCAGAGTTGAAAAACAGACCTAAGAGAAATGGTATGAAGACTGATAAGCCCATTTGTGTCAAAGACAATTGGATCCGGGCCTATGTGAATAGGCTTAAGAACGCTCGCAGATTATGATACCAAACTCGGCTGACAGTATTTTTGAAGCCCCCAGCAATGGCCCAGACAGAATTGACACTTGATAGTATATAATCTGCCTAATAAAACTGATTGAAATTGTGACATTTTCAAAGTTATTTCTAGTACCTCAAATTAAGCTTTAAGAGGAGACTTCCCTTTGATTGGGCTAAATCACAATAATTGGTTTTAAACTGAATGGAAACCTGCTGATTATCAATTAAGCCAATGGATTGATAAAAGTACAGGGCTTGCTTATTTGTTTCTAAGCTTTGCCTTTCTCCCTGCTACTCCACACTTACTTCTATCAATCTAGTGATTAGAAAAACAAAGTTCTGGTAAGTGATGAAAACGCTTATACAAACAGGCGCTGTGGAGCAAAGTCCGAGTTGTGCCAAGTATGGAGACTCTGTTCATTTCAATGTGTTTGTCAGCATGTGAGTGCAGCAATTTTCATTATGAGCTTTTACTAGCAATAAATACAGGCCGAGATCTAAGGGGAAGCATCGCTTATTTCCTCTTCCCAGGGACCCCATTTGGCTGCATCTTCTGTCCTTGACTCCCACATTCTGTTGCTACAGTGAAAGCCAGCGACCTACAGAGTAATTAGTTTGGGTTTTGTCTACACAGCACCCACATAAGCAATTGGAAACTGAAAAATTCAGCCAAATCATTGGGCTTTGTGTGTGGCGGTTCCCGCATGACTTTAAATAGCCAGTTAGTGCTTTTCTGTTCAGCGAAAAGAAAAAAAGGAGTTTTCACTAATTGGCTCTTTCACCAGCATGTGGACCACATTGTCAATAATTGGCCTAGGAGGCGTGAACATGTTAGAATGTTGTTCTGTAATGGGATGGTATAGCTGGAGTTTCTTTCCAGCCTGGTCCCACAGCCACCTTGCTCCAAATAAACACATGGATGCTACATTAATTATGAAACTGTTGGCCAATGGCTAGGGCTTCTTATTGGCTAGCTCTGTCTTAATTATTAACCTATAATTACTAATCTATGTACTTCTGCATGGCCTTATCTTACCAGAGAACACCTGGAGCATCCCATCTTCCCAGTCTCTACATGGCAGGTTTCTCTCTGCCTGATTTTTCCCAGTATCCTCCTCGTCTCTTTGTCTCACCTACCTTCCTGCCCCTACTGGACAATCAGTGTTTTATTCGCCAACCAATAAGAGAAACATATATACAGAAGGACTTCCCCCATCAGGATGGGAAAGAGAAGAGACAGAAAGGAACAAGGAAAGGGACCAGATCTGCAGATGAACGGGGGAAAGGCAGAGTGAAGGGGAAAGGCAGAGTGAAGGTGAGACCTAGGAGACACCGTGACTTAGGATCCACTACATGTCAACAGGACTGTCCTTGCATCCATGAATGTTCATCTGTTTAACCCACAGCACCGATTCTGGAGGGCGTAGGTAGGTTCATCAACTTCAGTGGGCAGCGTGGAACCCTGAGAGGCTGGGTAAGTCACCATTGCCTGGGCCCATCCCAGAGTTCCTCATTCTTCAATGGAGCGTAGGCTCAGCGATCGTGTATCTATAGATTGCTAGGTCCTGCTGATGAACCTGCTCAGGGCTGTGCCCTGAGAACCGGTGACCCAGAGAAACTACTTTAGAGAAGAATTGAGGAGCAGAGGCTAACAACAAGGTCACTTGTGTCCTGAAGTGGGGAGCAGAGCTGAAATCAAAACTCATCTATCTCTCTGATTCATAGCCCATTGCTTCTACCCCAGGGGGACATGGATTAAAAGGGACCTCAATATGTGAACACTAAGAATATCACAAAGATCTCTGGGGGTCTGTGAGCTCATTCTTTTCCTTCTCCTTTTCTTCCCCACCAAAATGTGAAGTGTTCTTGTTTCACAGGAATCCATCCTTACCTCTTATTCTAGAATGCTGCTGTTTGGGTATGGGAACAGGTGTTTAAATTTTTTCCAGTACAGTTGTCCCCTTGCTGTCCATTGGGGAACTGGTTCCAGACCTCTGTGGATATCAAAACTGCAGATGCTCAGGCCTATATATAAGATACTGTCACACTGGCAAATGGATCCTATACAGTTTCTTGTATAATATAAATAGTCTCTAAATGATAGATAACTCCCAATACAATATAAATACTATGGATACAGCAATACAGCTTTGTTTAATGATTAATGACCAGGAAAAAATATCTGTGTATTTCAGTACAGATCAATTATTTCTTTATAATATTTCCACATGAGGTTGGTTCATCTGCAGGCATGGAAGCCTAGATGATTGGACGCCAGCTGTGTGTATTTCATTAGTGGCTCTCCCTTCATGAACTGCAGAAACAGAAACATCATAGAAAAAAAATAGTCTAAGTCTTTGTTGTTAAATCCCCAAATCTAAATTTAAGATGTAAAATAATAACTGAAGGCTGAGGTGTAGTGTGAGGACCTGAGCCTGATCCCTAGAACCTATGGATAAGAAGCAGAGCATGGCGTGATGCACACTTGTAACCCAGTGCCAGGGAAGTGGAGAGTGGTCAGCCAACCTAATCTATGTGGCAAGCTCCAGGTCAGTAAAAGATCATGGTCTGAAAGACAAGGTGGATGAGGTAGATGGGAGACAACATGGTAGATAACTTCCATAGGTATATTCACAGTTTCTGCATGAGTGTGTGCGCACATGCGAGCACACACACACCCACACACATTTAAGAATCTACACTGAAAGGTTCAGCCATTATGCTGGCCTGCCCGTTACTTGGCGGAATAGGCAATACCCTGGTCAACCCAGGGTTCCATGGGAACTAAGTCTGCACACAGATGCAAAGGACCCCTTTAAAAGACAGACCCCTGCCCATTACGCTCTCTCTTCTCTCTCTCTCTCTCTCTCTCTCTCTCTCTCTCTCTCTCTCTCTCTCTCTCTCTGTCTCTCTCTGTCTCTCTCTCTCTCTCTCTCTCTCTCTCTCTCTCTCTCTCTCTCTCTCTCTCTGTCTCTCTGTCTCTCTCTGCCTCTCTATGGCGACCGGCCATGGTGGTCAGCCATTAACCATGTTCCTCTTCTCTCTTAGTCTCTTTACTCTGCCAGGCCTATAATAAACTGGTTAATAAGTCTCATCTTGTGCTCCTCTTTTTCTTTATATCTAATTTAAACAAAAATCTAACGTACATGACAAGTAAAATGTTTATCTTCAGATGAAGACAGCTTGGTTGTTGGATGGTAGAATGGGCATGAGACAGTGGCAGCCGTCGAGTGAACATTCTGTGAGGGAGGGGCAGGATTTGGAAAGGATCCCCTGAACTGAGTGGAGTCAATAGCCAGGGACCACTCATCCAGTATTCCTGCAGACCCCGAGAAGCCATCACCAGCAAACCGAAGGGAGGGTCTTGGTGACCCAGACCTCATCTTCAAAGTGACAGGTGTGATGAGCTTCCTTCAAAGACTTTCTTGATTGTTAGCAGAAAGAGTGATTCCTGCCCCACATTGTCCTCTTGTCCAGCATGGGGGTGGGGGATGTCCTGTATATATGTTTCTCTTATTGGTTGATGAATAAAACACTATTTGCTCAATAGAGGCAGGAATATAGGCAGGACTAGGAGAAGAGGAGAATTCTGGGAAAGATAGGCAGAGGGAGATGGCATGTAGCTGCCACTATAGGAATAACAGGCATGGGCATTCTCTGGTAAGCCAAGACCACATGCAAATACATAGATTTATAGATATGGGTTAATAATTAAGACAGAGCTAGCCAAAAAGAAGTACTAGCCATCAGCCAATAGTTTAATAATTAATAGAGTGTCTGTGTGCTTATTTGGGGCTGAGAAACGTGGTGGGACCTGACAGGACAAGAAAATCCACCAACAGCATGGGGTCTTCTTGTCATCCCATCTGACTTAGTCCGTTGGACCATTCTGAGATCACACCTTTCAAAGGTGAGGGCACTCCTATGGCATAGGGTAAGTTTTGGGGTACCTGAGCTGGGGAAGCTGCTGGGTCAGGAACTTCTTGCCATTTCCTGACTGAAGCTGTATAGAGAAAGGAGGCGTTGTGTTCAAACCCTCAAAAGCCCTCTGACAGACACCTCCAGGAATGGAGTTCTTTCCACCTCAGAACCCAAAATTTCCTACCTTCTTTGGACACTGATTGGGGGGGGGGGAGTGTGTCCTTCTGTACATGTTTCTCTTATTGGTTTATGAATAAAGCACTGTTCAGCCAATGAGGCAGGAAGATAGGCGGATCTAGGAGATGAGGAGAATTCTGGGAAATGGAGTCAGAGGCAGAAGCAATGTGAGACAGCAAAGAGGTCCAGACCCTTTTCTGGACCACATGGAAATACATAGATTAATAGAAATGGGTTAATAATTAAGACAGAGCAATCTGTGTATTTATTTTAGGGCTCAAGGGAAACATTGGCGCAACAGGACACCCTGAAAGAGCTGTTCCCTCCTGTCTTCACAGTACTGCAGGCATGGTTAGTTGCATACTTCACATGTTACATAGTAACTAGCTTTTTGTATGTGTCCACCTGTGTTTACAAAAGTGATGCCACGTGTTTGCCTGTGTGTGGAACTCAGAGGTTCATGTCAATGTCTTCCTCAATCACTCTCCATCTTATTTTTTGAGACATGGTATAAGGATTCAGGAATTATCCTGGCCTGTCCCTGTCACTTGACAGAATGCACTCAGGCAGTACCCTGGTCATCCCAGGTTCCTTGGCTGTCTTAGTCTGAACGCAGGCACAAAGTACCCTTTAAAAGAAAGACCCCTGCCTACTTACACTATCTCTTTCTGCTCTCTCTTTTCTTTTTCTCTTTCCTGCTTTTCTCCTGGGGCAGACAGGACTTTTCCTGTCTCCCTCTTCTCTGCTGTCCTCTCTGTGTGTCTTCATGTCTCTTTGCCTCTACGCTCCACCACCATTCTCCCCTTCCCTTTCTAATAAAACTTCTTACTTAAGTTCTGTCTGCCTGGCATGTTTGTCCCTCTGCCTTGGGACATACCACAAGGTCTTTTGCAGAACTCGGATCACACAGATGCAACGTGACTGGCTGGCCTGTCATGGGATTCTACCATGGCCTAAAACTCGCTATGTTAGACCAGGCTGGCTTTGAACTCACAGAGATCTTCCTCTCTCTGCCTCCCAAATGCTGGGATTAAAAGTGTGCCTAGCTTCAGAGCGTGATAGCTGTTTCCAAGTGAGTCAATTTCCAGGTCCTCATAGGTTATTTGTTTTGTGATTTGTGTGTTGATTTCAAATTTAATTACTTTTAATTCAATTGGACAACTCTGGTTTAATTGGAAAATATACTGGGTAAAATGTCAGTATTTTCAACACTGCCTATGGTCTATGATGGTGAATATTCCCTACGTTCTGGGAAAGGAGAGCTCCAGAAATATCAGTTAAATCTCTATTTTTTTTTCTGCTTATTCTATTAGTTACTAGGAACTGTGTAAAGTCATCTTTTACACAGATGGTGGATTTGTGTGCCACTCTTTCAGGTCTTTTTTTCTTATATACATACACATATATGTATATATTTGTTGGCATATGTGTGTGCACATTTTTATAAATACCCGTGTGTGTGTGTGTGTGTGTGTGTGTGTGTGTGTGTGTGTGTGTGTGTATACACACACATACATATATTTTTCCAGTGAGTGTAGGGGACAACCTTACGTGCTGTACACCCTTGTTTTGAAACAGGGTTTCTTGCTGGTCTGGCACTCACCAAACAGGCTGGTCTGGCTGGTTAGATGAACCTAGAGAAACTCCTGTCTCTGCCTCCCCAGTACACACCTGTTACAATAAATCTTTCCGCTAAAAGCTGCCGAGCCCCACTGCCACGTGTGAGCTTTACACCAGCCACCCGTCTGAGTTAGGGCCCCAATTAATACACAGAAACTTGTATTAGGTTCAAATGCTGCTTGGCCAATGACTAGGATTTCTCATCTGTTAGCTCAGTCTTAATTATCATAAATCTATATATTTTATAAGACTTATTTTATAGAGGATGCCTTTCGCTGGCGCCCTCTCTTGCCAGTGGCTCACATACTGCCGCTGGAGGAAGCGAAGGGGAAAAGGGACACTTTCTGTTTCTCCTTGCTTAAATATGAGTCTCCTTGCTATGTCTCTTCCAGCCTGGATCACAACTTCTCTACTACATTTCCCAGAATCCTCTTTGACTCCTAGTCCTGTCTAACTTGCTGTTTCATTGGCCAAACAGTATTTTATTTTTCAACCAGTAAGACAAACACACACAGAAGCACTTCCCCCATCACACACCAGAATGCCTAACCTCTCTCTCTCTCTCTTTCTCTCTCTCCTCTCTTCTTCCTCTCCTTCTCCCTCTCTTGCTCTCTTGCTCTATCTGTCTCTCTCCTCCCTCTCTCTCTGTCTCTCTCTGTCTCTCTCCCTCTCTCTCACTCTCTCTCTCTCTCTCTCTCTCTCTCTCTCTCTCTCTCTCTATCTGTCTCCCCACTCCTCTCTGACTGGGTTCTGGCAATTAAACTCAGGCCTTTGTGCCTGCAAGAGAGACAGCTCAGTCAGTAAAGTGCCTACCTTGCATTATCATACATATTTTTTCTTTTACTGATGTATCTCCTTGATACTAGGTACAAGAAATAATATAATGATATGACATGACAAAATGTACTTTTGCCTCTAATACAACTCCTTTGGGTTTGATCATTAAACAGTTATTTTGCTTTTTATGGTTATTCTTTAAATGCTTTGTCTTCTCCATCCTGTAGCTGTTTCTTAGAATTTAGGGTGTTCTCTTAGAGACAGAATGTAAGTTTTTGCCCTTTTCTTTTAAAAGTCAGTCTGCTAGTCTCACTTATTTATTTATGTGTTTATTTGTGTATTTGTTTATTTATTGTTTAAAGATTGGGTCTCAGGACTCAACTTGCTTGGCAAGTGCTTTCACCACTGAGCCCCTCCCTCACCTTCGACCTCTACCTTTGAAAGAATATATTTCTTTTCCTTACATTTAAAGCTATTGGCAGTATGGCTTATCAATCCTGCCATTTGCTATTTGTTTTATTTTTATCACACTAATTACATTCTCTCTTTGAAATATTATTTTTCCTACATTTTATTACTTTATCTCTTGATTGGTATTCCATCTATCTATGGCTTTTGGATTTTTGTTTTCAGAAATTTCTACAGTGATTATGACATAGTTCTTTAATTCATCATAGTCTACTTAAAATGAATATTGAAATATTTCTGGAAAATACAGAAATTTTAAAATAGCATGTTTCTTTTAATTCTTCTTTTCTTAGTCATATTCATGTGTGCCATAAATACATGAATAGCTTTAATTGTCAACTTGACATCATCTAGAGTCACCTGAGAAAGAAATAGTAATTGAGGCATTTCCCAGATCAGATAGGCCTGGGGGGACAGAATTAATTGTTAATTGATGCAGGAGCATCTAACCCACTGTGGGCAGCACCATTCTAGGTAAATGGTCCTGTGCTGTGTAACACAGCTGGCTGAGCAGGAGCCTGTGAGTGAACCCACAAGCAGCACTCCCCCACCTGGTTTCTGCCTCAAGTTTCTGCTTGAGTTCCTGCTTGACTTCTAGCAATGATGGACTGTAACCCGTGAGCTGAAACAAGCCCATTACTGTTCTAAGATGCTTTTTGATCATGGTGGTTGCCATAGCAACAGAATAAAACTAGAACGGAAATTGATATATTATAATTTATGCTTAAAATTGTCCCCTATCTTAAAAAAAAATTAGGACAGATTTGTTATGGCTCAATTGTGATTCCCCCATTCATCTGCTGATGTTTAAATCTTGATACCTCAGAATGTACATTTCAAGGTTAAGTCTTTAAATGAGGCAGCTAAGGGGAGGTTGTTTAGGTGGTTCCTAATCCAACACAAATGATTCTTTTTACAATGGAAGGAGACCTACACACACAGAAATCAGACTGTGTAGACACACAAGGGAGAGAATGGTCTTTTTCAGTCACCACAAACCAATCCTATTACACCTTCATCCTGAACTTCAGGCTCAGAACTGTAAGAGTCTTCTGTCATTAAAGCCATCCAACCTGTGGTAGTTTGTGATGGCAATTGCTCTGGTGTTTGCCCACCTATCTGCCTTCTCCAGTTTTGCTCCTTTTCCTGGTGGTGCTGGGGCTTGTTGCACAGGTGAAACGTACTAACCCACACCTCCCGCTTGTCCTAGGCACTAATAAATCCTAGTGACAGTTTCTGTCACTTCTGTTCACCATGAAGAATTGCTTCAGCTTTCCTTCTAGTGCAGATGCATTTATGTTAAATTCACCTTTTGTTTATTTACCAGTGTCTTCATTTTCTCTTCACTGTGGGAGTATGCTATTGATGGATGTTGAGTTCTTTTCCTATTCACAGACAGGGTTTCTCTGTGTAACAGTTCTGGCTGTTTTGGAACTCACTTTGTAGACGCGGCTGGCCTCAAATGCATAGAGATCAGCCTACCTCTGCCTCCCGAGTGCTGGGATTAAAGGCTTGTACCACCATGCCTGTCAACTATATTCATTTAAATCATCACAAGAATGGTATATGGTGTCTATTTGGGGGGAGGGGTGTCATAGTTTCTAAAGATTGTATTTTCCATTTTTGTATTTAAGTTTAGTGGGCTTTAATATACAGACTTGAGTGGCTGAATGATTGCCATGGACTGTGGGCAGGAAGACAGGTAATGGTGTTTGAGTTTAAGTGCTTCTAAAATAGGAACTACATAGTATCTAAATGAGCTATGAAATATGCCAAGGGAGAAAACAACCAACAATCTTACCCAGCTGCAAACTCTCTGAACTGCAACAAGATATCCACAAGGGTGCAACAGTGGCAACTTGTATCTTGTCGTAACCAACAGCCAGCTAATTAGACTTAAGGCCAGCTCAAGAGTAGGGAATTCATGCCTGGTACAATAAAACTAGTCGACTACCTACCGGTTGATCAAGTCACAGAACTGAGAGGAGAACCCACCCCTGACACTTTCTAAACTAGTATAATCCCCAACTACATTCTAAATACCTATATTTAAAAAAAATTATTTTATTTCACGCGTCAGGATGTTTGCCTGCATGTATGTCCCTGCACCATGTACACGCCTAACAGCAGATATATGGGTGCTGGAAAGTGAACTCAGGTCCTCTGAAAGAGCATCCAGTGCTCTTGACCACTGAGCAATATCTCTCCAGTTCCTATCTTATACACAGAGATAAGTGTAGTTCCCAGTCCTTAACAGTGGGGTTGCCCAAACAAGACCTGCATATGACAATACCAACTGCCGTACCCATGGGGATGGGAGAAATCACTCAAGGCCCCACCCCTAGATGGAGAATCATAGGCATTCAATGGCTGCTAAAAGAGGGAGAATCAACCTCTCTGGATGAGTACACAGACAGACTATCCAATTCAAGTGGTCAGCCCTAAACACATAAATACATGAGAAACAGTAAATGGACCCAGAAAGCTGTGTCTATAAACACATATGTATGCATGTGTGTAACTAGTAACCAAAGGAAAAGGAGTCATGAATTTAGGGAGTGGGAGGGACACTCCCTAAATTGGTGGAGATGACGTAAAGACAGTAGTCGTTCTGGTTTGCTTTCTGTAGTTGTAATAAAGAATGTCAGGATAAAATGGAGCACACGGAGCAAGCATTTTCCCAGCAGCCTCAAAGGCATCCGAAGGAGACAGTACCCAGATGTTTTGACCAGTGAGTTGAAAATTAAATAGTTCTGCACAGTACTAGTTTTAAATTTCTTCCAGTGAGAAGAATAACCAAAAGCTCCAAAGCAATAGCAATGTTGGAATCCTGCAACTGGAGATCATTGTGGATTGACATATGGAAAATAATATTCAAATGATGCAGACTTTTCCCATTTTATTTTTATTTTCTAAAAACACCACACAAGAATCCTGGACTGATTAAGTCTTGTCAAGTTTACGCAAGCTAGAATCATTTAAAAAGAAGGAGCCTCTGTTAGGAAATTGCCTCCATAAGACTGGTCTGTAGGCAAGACTATGGGCCTTTTGCTGACTAATGATTGATATGAGGGGGCCAGCCCCTTGTGAGCAATACCACCCCCTGGGCAGCTGTCCTGGGTTGTATAAAGAAGCAATTTGAACCCTGCTTCAGTTTTTGCTTCATGGTTCCTGCCTTGAGTTCATTCCTATCCTGGGTTTTCTCAGTAATGGGCTGTGACATGCAATTATAAATCAAATAAACCATCTCCTCTCAAAGTTACTTTTGACCATGCACTCATTAATTGCAGGGAATGGTTTCTGGAGTGGACATCCAAAAGAGTTCTAGATTCTCACCCTCACACCTCTGGGGCTGGGGGCAGTGGGGACTGGACCTAAAAAATAATTTTGAAGTCATAATTCTCCCAACAACCACAGTATGTCTCAGATCTTTCTTCCTCAATTAAATGAATGTTCTAGAAAGAAATAAAATACTGAGGACCACAGTAACCTTGTGACTTAGCCTCTTGTGTCGTCATATGAGATGCTGATTTCAAACCAGCAACATAGAGCACAGTACCCACCTGGCCAGCACAGACTACAGCAGAGGCAGCATGCCTGAGGGTCATCCTCCACGGTGTCCTGACTGCAGCAGAGCAGAGCCTTGGTGGTTCCTTGTAGGACATGGCAGTGGGTATCACTTCTGACATATCTGTTGGCTCTTCCTTGATGCTCCTCTGGTGAGTATGCAGGCGACCTGTATTCCCACAGTCTGTTCCTTTGTTTAACCAGAAAAGAAAGGATGCTCTTTCTTCAGCGAGAGCCCAGGGCATTACTCTTTTCATTCCTCAGGGTGTCAGCCGGATCTGTTATTCTCTATAACTCTGACAAACATTTTGTTGAAAATCATGTGATCCAGCTCAGCACACATCTTAGTTGCCAGGCTTAACAAGGTGATGGTGTTTATTTCAGAACAAAGTACATCACTTTTTATAGTATTTCTTACACAGCCCTGAACTAGATCATTGGGTTGAAGTCCGGAGAACTAAGAGCTGAGGAGGAAGGCAGCAAAGACTATAATGCAAATTGGCTGGAGAATTTGGAGGCATAAAATGCACAGTCGTGTGCAGCCCTAAAGCAGGCCTATTTATATGAGAAGACAACTCTGAGACCCCCGAATATATCCTCTTATTCCCTGTGCCCACCGTTATGGAGGTGTGGCTACCATCACAAGTTCACTGACAAGATGCCTACAGCTCCCCAAGTTTTTCTGCCTATGTCTTAACATCTTTTATCATAAGATACACTATTTAACTCTGAGATACCATCTTACTCCTGTCAGAATGGCTAAAATCAAAAACACCAGTGACAGTTTATGCTGGAGAGGATGTGGAGAAAGGGGAACACTTCGCCACTGCTGGTGGGAGTGCTAACTTGTACAGCCACTTTGGAAATCAGTATGGCAATTCCACTCTTAGGCATATGATGGGGAATGTACTGTGTATGTTTATCTTATTGATTGTTAAATAAAATACTATTTGGCCAATGAGACAGCAAGTTAGACGGGACTAGGAGTCAAAGAGGATTCTGGGAAATGTAGATAAGTGGTGATCCAGGCAGGAAGTGACATAGCAAGGAGACTCATATCTAAGCGAGGAAACAGGAAGAGGCCCCTTTTTCCCGTTCGCCTCCTCCAGCGGCAGGATGTGAGCCATCGGCAAGGAGGGACGCCAATAAGGCGTCTGAGAAGATAAGTCTTATAAAATATATAGATTTATGATAATTAAGACTGAGCCAGCAGATGAGAATCCTAGTCATTGGCCAAGCAGCTTTGAACCTAATACAAGTTTCTGTGTATTCATTTGGGCCTTAACTCAGGTGGGCTGCTGGCATAAAGCTCACACGTGGCGGTGGGGCTCAGGCAGCTTTTGGCAGAAAGATTTATCGTTAACAGGCATATACCGAAAAGTTGCACATTCATGCAACAAGGACATCTGTCCAACCATGTTCATAGCGGCATTATTTGTAATAGCCAGAACCTGGAAGCAACCTAGATGCCCTCAACTGAAGAATGGATAGAGAAAATGTGGTACATTTACACAATGGAGTACTGCTCCGCAGACAAAAACAATGGAATCTTGAAATTCGCAGGCAAATGGATGGAACTAGAAGATACCATCCTGAGTGAGGTAACCCAGTCACAAAAAGACAAACTTGGTATGTACTCACTCATATATGGATTTTAGACACAGAGCAAAGGATTACCAGCCTACAGTCCACACCAACAGAGAAGCTAGGAAACAAGGAGAACCCTAAGAGAGACATACTTGGTCCCCTGGAGACGGGGAAAGGGACAAGATCTCCTGAGCTAATTGGGAGCATGGGGGAGGGGAGAAGGAGTTAGGAGAAAGAGAAGGGGACAGGAGGACATGAGAGAGCAGGAAGATTTAGTCAGGGGAAGAATAGAGGAGAGCAAGAAAAGAGATACCATAACAGAGGGAGCCATTATAGGTTTAAAGGGAAATCTAGCACTAGGGAAATGTCCAGCGATCTACAAGATTGACTGCAACTAACAATCTAAGCAGTGGTTGAGAGGCTACCTTAAATGCCCTTCTCCAATAATGAGATTGATGACTACCTTATATACTGTCCTAGAGCCTTCATTCAGTAGCTGATGGGAGCAGAAGCAAACACCCACAGCTAAACACTGAGCTGAACTCTGGAATCCATTTGCAGAGAGGGAGGAGTGATGAGCAAAGGGGTCAAGATCAGGCTGGAGAAACCCACAGAAACAGCTGACCTGAACAAGGGGGAGCTCATGGACCCTAGACTGATAGCTAGGAAACCAGCATAGGACTGTTCCAGACCCACTGAACAAAGATGTCAGTTTGGAGGTCTGGTTAATCTATGGGACCTCTGGTAGTGGGTCAGTATTTATCCCTAGTACACCAATGGACTTTGGAAGCCCATTCCACATAAAGGGATACTCTCTCAGCTTAGACACAAGAGGGAGGTGCTAGGCCCTGCTCCAAATGATGTGACAGACTTTGAAGGCCTCACCCTCCCTGGGGAGCAGAAAGGGGATGGGATAGTGGGTCGGTGGGGGACAGGAGAGGAGGGGAGGGAGAGGGAACTGGGACTGACATTTAAAACAAGCTTGTTTCTAATTTAAATTAAAAAAGGAAAAAAAATAAAAAGGTGCCCTGTTTAAAATAATGTTGTTTACATTATTTATTACAAATGTTTTTCCATGACATTCATCATTGTAGGATTATAGCCAAGATATAGCTGTTTTCTTGCTGGTTGGAAGATAGCAAATCCCAAATGTAATGGCATCAATAGCTTGCATATCAAAGCTGCCTAGTCTTCTAACTTGTGACTGAATTTGGAAACCAAATTAAATATAAGTAATAACATTTATTTTCTTATAGGCTGACCTCAAAGTTTCAATCCTTCTACCTCAGGCCCTGGGGCCTGGGTTTACAGGTATGCCCAGGAATGTATTTCCACCATGCCTCATTTTAATTTATAAAGTGAAAGTTAGCTGTAAATATTGTAAGTATTGGTGTTAAAAACAGAAAGACGGCTGAGGAGATGGCCTACCAGTTAAGAGTCCTTGCTGCTCTTACAGAGGGCAGGGATTTGATTCCTAGAACCCATATCAGGCAGCTTACAACCACCTGTATGTAAATCCAGCTCTGATTCCCTTGTCTGACACTGGCAGACACTCACATGAACGAGCTCGTACTAACATGCAGATATACAGGCATACACATATATAAAGACTAGAAAACAGATCTGATGGGAGGGATGTCCTTCTGTGTACATGTTTTTCTTATTGGTTGATGAATAAAGCACTGTTGGCTACCTGCCAGGCAGGAAGGATAGGTGGGGCTACCAGATGAGGAGAATTCTGGCAGATGTAGGCAAAGGCGGAGTCATCATGTGAGCCCAGGAAGAAAGGACTCCAAGTCAAGAGTTCTATGGTAAGATAAGACCAGGTAGAAATACATAGATTAGTATTTATGGGTTAATAATTAAAACAGAGCTAGCCAATAAGAAGCCCAAGCCATTGGCCAACAGTTTCATAATTATTAAATTGTCTGTGTGTTTATTTGGGGCTGACGAGTCTGTGGGACCAGGCTGGTGGGAAAGAGAACTTGTTACACAGATCTTTAAAAGAACAAACAAATCAGAGGGTTGACAAGATGGATCGGTGGGTAAAGATACATGTTACTAAACTTGATGGCCTGAGTTTGTTCTCCAGAATCCGTATGGTAGACGGAGAGAACTGATTCCCACTGGTCGTCCTCTGGCATCCATGTGCACATACTAAATAAATAAGAACAAGAATAAGAAAGAGAGAGATAGAAAGTTTTCCTGTGTAGAATAAACTGAAGCATGTGTGTCTGTAGCTTTTAAAAAATAAGTAATTATAATATGAAAAGGACAGAGTCTATGACAATAAACTCCAATGAATTTAGTTCTAGCACTTATCCTGTGGATAGTTTTTATTTTCAGACATGTATAAGTACCTAAGAGATCAGGTTCTTTTGTTTGTTTTAAAGCATTTTACTTCATTTTTACATAATTCATAAAGTTAAACTTTTATTCTGTTTTTAAAATTACAAGTGTGTATGAGAAGAGGGGTATGTACGAGTGAATGTAGGCTCTTGGAGAGGCCAGAAGAGGGTGCTGGGTCCCCTGGAGCAGGGGTTACAGAGCATTGTGAACATTGTGGATGCTGGGAATTGAACTCCAGTCCTCAGCAAGAGCAATATGTGCTTTTAACCACTCAGATGTCTCTCTAGCCCCAACCCATGAATGTTGTGAGTATGTAAAATCTAATTAGCAAATAATGGTTTAACTTATTCACCTATTAATATTTACCAAGAATTCACTAAATGCATTTATATGTCCTTTTTTTTTTTTTCTATTTAAAAGTCTTTGCTCAGGAGAGATACCAAAAAAAAATTAGTCAAATTTTTATGAAAACTAGAAGTTTTCTAAAGTAAATATTTCAAATTATACTCTACTTGAAGTGCCAGAGTTTCAAGAAAAGTCCTGATAAAGAAATCAAAACACTGAAGTTTAAAAAGAAAGAAAGAAAAGGTATTGGAGAAATAATAGCATGTCAGTAACTCAGTTTGGAATTTGTAATTGCTAATGAATTTGATCATTTCCTATATATTTGTTAATTAATTAAACTTTCTGTTTGATAAATTGTGATGTTTACTTCTATAAGGGTCTTAATAGTCCCTTTATCTCCTGTGAACAGATTTCATGGAAATGAGTTTTTAGAATGTGGCTTTGGATGAAGTTGCAGATAGCTGAGGAAGCTTTGCATCCCAGCACTTGTGTGAACAGTCAGTGATATGTACAAAAGTCAGGCCAGCAGCTGAGACCAAGATATGAGGAACAAAAGCTAGCTTGTTGGTGTTATTGTGGGCTTATAAAAGTGTTGATCTAGTTTGTAGGTTTGGGTACTTAATCTTGAAGTGTCTATATTTTACAGGTTGAAAGAGGAAGGAATTTGAAAAACAGATCTTTTAGTCAAGCTCTCTAAGTGGTAAATAACACAGACACAAATTCTTTCTATTAACTATACCGCTGCAATATGCACGTGTACTTTATCTTATGGTCCCCTGCTGGTGGCGCTATTTTAGGAGACTTTATTACTTTATAGACATGAGGCTTAGTTGGCAGATGTAAGGTTGTCAGGGGAGGCCTGGGGGTTATAGTTCCCCTGATTCTGGTCCCTGCTCTGTTTCCTGATCCACTCTATGTAACCAGTTAACTCAAACTCCCACTAGCCCATCTAGGAGTTATTCTAGCTGCTGTGTTTCTGTGCAGCAATGGATTGTATCTTCTCAAATTTTGAGCCAAAATAAATTCTTCCTTTCTTAATGCAGTTGGATGTTTTCACACTTTTGGGGGCCCATCACCCAGCTCCCAAATAAATCACACAGAGGCGTATTCTTTCTTATGAATGCCTGGCTTTATTTTATTTTTATTTTTTTTTGAGACAGGGTTTCTCTGTGGCTTTGGAGGCTGTCTGTCCTGGAACTAGCTCTTGTAGACCAGACTGGTCTCGAACTCACAGAGATCTGCCTGCCTCTGCCTCCCGAGTCCTGGGACAAAAGGCATGCGTCACCACCACCCACTATCCAGCTTTTCTTAGCTTAAATTATCCTGTCTACCTTTTGCCTCTGGGCTTTTATCTTCCTCTATTTTATACACCTTTCTTTACTTCTTTTTTGGGGCTGGTTGTGTAGCTGGGTGGCTGGCCCCTAATGTCCTCCTCTCCTTTCTGGCTCCTTTCTTGTTCCGTGATCCCCCTTTTCTCTTTTTCTCCTTATATTTATCCTCTCTGCCTGCCAGCCCCACCTATCCTTTCTCCTGCCTTGCTATTGGCCATTCAGCTCTTTAAGAGACCAATCAGGGGTTTTAGACAAGCAAAGTAACACAGCTTTACAGAATTAAACAAATGCAACATAAATGAATGAAACACATCTTTGCATCATTCAACAAATATTCTACAGCATAAGCAAATGTAACACATCTTAAAATAATACTCCACAACATCTTAAGCTACTTCTTTGGATATTTTGCCACCACAAGAAGAAAAATAACCAACCCAGTGCTTCATTGGAAGGTGAACTTGTTTTTCTAATGTGCAAATCAGTACTTAATCACATGCCTTGCTTTGGCTAGTGGGCCATTAGTAACTTCAATGCAAGTAAAGGTTTGCAAATCTCTTATGCATAGAACTCTGCTCCATGGCAACAGTTGAAACACTAAAACCACGATATGAAGGACAACCAAGATGACTCAATTAATAAATAGCCAGCCGCAGTCTGCTAAATACTAAGCATGTGAATGAGGACTTCCCATACCAGTCAGCTGCCAGTTAACTGTCTAGCTGACCACAAATTATTATCTGAGCTCAGGAGACATCAAATGGACTGGACTTAACAGACGAACTACCCAATTAGCATGGGCAGCATTGCCTAGCATTTCCAGAGGGTTGGCATAGATGCTCTCTATTTCAGACCAGGAAGCCCTTCAGTCCTAGACAAACTCAGACAGCTGGTTACTCTATAACCAGATAACCCAAAGAATAATCAAATGGCAGATGTTTTAGACTGCTAAGTTTTGGAATATTTTGTGATGCAACAGGAATTTAATGAGATAAAATACTGCCCAGTTGACTTTTCTTCTATCCAAACTGTCAAAGCTATAAATACAGAATTGTCAGCAGAGGCAAAGTTCGTCTATAGTGTGAAATACCCCTGAGTTTGATAATTTATATTATTAAAGCAAACTTCCTATGTTTAAATACTTTCCCTAACATTAGCAGATCCTAATAGTTCTTTGAGAATTATAGAATTCTCGTATGTGCACATGTGTGTGCATACACACACACACACACACACACACACACACACACACACACACACACACACAGAGTAAATAATACAACATGAGCCACCATGTGAGTACTGGGAACTGAACCCAGGCCCAGAGAAACAAGTGGTCTTAACTACTGATCCATAGCTCTATGCCCTCAAGATTTCTTTTTCTGTTTTTCTTTTTTATCTAAGTCACTGCTGGGGGGAGGCGGGAAGTAACAGAGACTTGGAAACGTTAAACACAGTACAACTCCTCACAGCTTACTGTGATTTCCCCCAGATGATGCATCTGGCTTCTATGTAAGTCTGCGTCCTAGTCTATGTTACTAAGGTAAGCACAGTGATTACTGGTGGGATGCCCACTCTATCAGGCCATGTGTAGAGAATCAGGTAGAGTCCAGCCCTCCAGTAACTTCATCAGTAGTATAGTCAAGGCACCAAAGGGAGGCAAATATGTGTGCAAGAAGACAGCAAAAGAAGGGGGAACTTTCAAGTGGTCAGGGAAGAGATATTTGTAGTAGTAAGACATGAGTGTCAGTCAATGAAGTCTATGGTAATCGAGTGGAATGTGGGACAAGCTGTAAGTTCTAAGCCTCCAACAGTGCTTCCGAGCTCCAGGCCCAAGGGCCATCCTGCAGATACTCCTTTCCTGTGAATCTGAGTGAGTCTTAGTGGCCTGGCAACTAAGAATAGTAGGATGGGGATTACGTAACTGACTTTTGGTTGTGATGGTTTATATAAGTGACAATATGGCTTTTGCCTGACTTGTACTCCCAGGATATGTGAGTGTGAGCCAGAAACTACAATATAAAATTTCTGCTATCTTGAAAAGCTGTCCACACACAGAGAAGGAGAAAGTTGCCCAGAGAACAGTTATTCAGTGCCCACCAGTTTCTGTTTTCCCAAATCATGCACAAAACATGATTCAGGTAATGTTTGGAAGTTACAGAAATTACCTTTTGTCATTAATATACCTATGCAATGTTACTGGTTCAAGTATTTGTGATCTAGGAGAAAACAGAATGGAAATTTGAAACTTAGTTCATGAACCTGTTGGGGCGTCAATCTGAATTGTCGCCCAAAATTTAAAGTTTTGCTCACCCTATCTTACTATTAGGAAACAGAACCTGACAGTAGGAAACAAATATGGTAGTTAAAATTGGCTCCCAAAAGTTCATAGGGAGTGGCACTATTAGGAGGTGTGTAATGATTTCACTAGACCCAAGATAAATGGTAAATGGGTGTTTATTGGGGAACAACTTACACAGATAATAGTAAAGAACCATGGGAATGCTTCTCTGCCCTTACTATCGGATCAGCTGACTCAAGAATAAAAGCCCATGTAAACGAGACCACACCTTCAGCTTTTCTCCTTCTGCTTCCGTCTGCCAGAAGCCACACCCAAAGGGGTGTGGCCGCCGTTACAGGTTCACTCGCAAGACACCACTACAGAGGTGTGGCTATGTCCCTGTGGAGGTGGACTTTGAGGTTTCACATATGTTCAAGCCATACCCAGTGACTCAGTTTACTTCCAGTTGCCTGGGAATCAAGATGAGGTACTCTCATCTCCTTCTCCAGCACCATGTCTGCCTGCACGCTGCCATGTCCCACCATGATGATAACGGACTAAACCTCTGAAACCGTAAGCCATCCCATTAAATGTTTTTCTTTGTAAGAGTTGCCGTGGTCATGGTGTCTCTTCACAGCAATAGAAATACTAACTAGGACAGTAGGCCATGGAGGGGAACCCTTGAAAGGAACACTGGAAACCCGGCCTCTTCCTCTCTGTGTTTGTTTCTAAGCTACTATGTGATAAGTAAGTCTTTCCCACCACAGACCTCATGACAACAAAGAGGAGAACTGACAGTGGATATAGACCTCCAATTCCTTGAGCCAAAATAAACCTTTTGTTCTTTATATGATTTTTATCAGTTTTTTTTTTAATCACAGAAATGGAAAGCTGACTAGTGTCTACAAACAGCTAAAATAAAATTGTATAGTGGCAGTGTTGCCAGAATCTTTCTGGATTAAACACTCCAACACCAGTCAGAGCAGAAGAAAGGGGATGCCACTGGGACCGAAGGATGGCTCCTGAAAGTCTCCAATCCCGCATCCAATTTGTATTTTTATTTTATGTTTGTCATTGTTTCAGCTTTTTTTTTTTTTTTTTTTTGGTTTTTTGAGACAGAGTTTCTCTGTGTAGCTTTGGAGCCTATCCTGGCACTCACTCTGTAAACCAGGCTGGCCTCGAAATCACAGAGATCTGCCTGCCTCTGCCTCCCAAGTGCTGGGACTAAAGTTGTGCTCAACCAACGCTATTTCAGCTTTTTTTTTTCCAGGTTATTTTATGTTAGGGAGCAAGTGAAGTCATGTTTGGCAAATAAGCAGTATAAGTAGTACTTAAGTAAATTAATAAATCAGTATCTAACATTTTTAACCTTATTTTTCTTTAGTATCACTGTTACTGGGATAACCAGCTGCATTCTGATTAGATTTGAGGTCCACTCTACAAGAAGGAGTTCATGCCATGGAGTAAGGACCTTGTCAAAAGCCACAACTAGGGAG
Source organism: Cricetulus griseus (assembly GCF_003668045.3). NCBI lineage: Eukaryota > Metazoa > Chordata > Mammalia > Rodentia > Cricetidae > Cricetulus > Cricetulus griseus. The sequence continues at coordinate 192,403,469 of NC_048598.1, forward strand.
TCATAGATACTAATGGTGAATCTAATGTTTTTGTTTTGCTAAATGAGCTTGTTGTCAAACTGCCTCTTAAATATGTTTGCTCATATCCATAGATTAGTTCTGTCTGCCCTCGTCCTTGATGAAAAAAAAAAAGAATTAAAACTTCTTTTTGAGGCAAATGGTAGATGATAAGAGAGACTTATAGATGGCCAAGATGTTGAGAACAAGTGACTATTTAGTGTCCCTGAACAGGACATATATATTACTGTCTCCAAGGTTCAGGAAACATGGAAGAAATGGCACATTGCCATTACAAAACATAGGGAAGGGAGCATAGTAAGGAAATACTGGGCCAAAGTAAGACAAAAGACCAGCTGGTTCCACTCCCTGTTAGTAGCTCTCCTTGGCAGGTACCCTATGACTCTGGCATCTCTAGCAACTTGGGGTTTCCAAGGTGATCCAGGCTTCAATTCCAAATCTTCACACATGGCGAGACACATGCCTGCCCTCAGCAGCTTTCCTTAGGTGAAGAGGCATATTCCATCATGCCTCTCCTACATTGTTGGTACTTGTTTATTCATCTCTGGAATCCTACTAACTTTTGGGCTTAGCCTTGTGTGTTTACAACTAGCTCATTCTTAGTCCTCACTGCTTCACCTGCTTAGTGTGAACATATTTGTGTTTAGGAGCACAGTTCATAAGGACTCTGAAGCTTTGGCATGTATGTTTAGATGGCCCTGCAGCTGTGTAGTCGATGTCCTGGGTAGTCATATGTGATTGTCCTAATGACTCCAAAAACATTATGAAAAGAGGGGAAAAAATAAAATGAAGGATTAGACCCCAGGAAGAATTTCTATAACAGGGGTGCAACACACCTTTCCAGAAGTGCCCTGGCTGTAAATTTTGAATTCTCAGCCTGTCTGGATCATTTCTCTAACACAGCAACTTTTCACTAGTGTTCCCTACCACTGGGCCCTGGCAGATTGTGTATTCTTGGGGGAGTATTTCTTTCATAGTTGTTACTGGAAGTTGCTATCTGACAGACTCTCTACAGTTCTGACCTAAACTGCATAATCTCATCCTATGAGGACTGACAAGAGCATAAAGGCAGCAGTTTCTCTGATTTTCTGAAAGTCAATTTAGCTAATTCACTTGTTTCCATTAATTACCGAGTTTCAGCTGACTGCTTTTAGCTGTCATGTCTCTATAGACCCTGTGCAAAACTCTTTACATGTTGAAACGTCTCAGCTTGTCCTCCTCCAGCTTCCGGTTGCAGCTGAAAGTGCCAGGAAGTGAGATGGTGCAGAGGCAGAGACAGCAGACGTGTAGGTGTTACTCAGTGAGAGGTGTTCTCACGAGGGTCCTTTTCACAAATACATTGTTATGTGTACAGTGTCTTCAAGCCCGATGTTGGCCAGTCTACCCTCTGGTGATTGTGTTTGGGAAATTAATATAGAACTGAATGGATCTCTTCATAGCAGTGGTCAGAGAAGACATTTTTTCCTTTTTCTGAAAGCATGAGCTTTGCATTTTAGTTCTATTGAAGCCCAGAAATCACAAGAGGGAGCCTCTTGGCCCTGTGTTAAAGTGATAATGATTCATTTGTAGGCACCTTCTTAGCTTTTTATGCCATTCACCAGCACACAGTCAGAAAGGAGATAGGGACAGGCCTTCCTGGGTACTTTGCCAAGGAGAGGCATGCAGCTCTCGGGCGCCTTCAGACAGCCTTCCTATCATTTAGTCTTGACTCCAGATCCTTCTGGCTCCACTTTCAGTGAATTGGTTCCTAATGGTGACAGTCAAAAGGGTTTTCTCCCTCTCAGTGCTATTAGTGACCTACCAGAGAAGGGCATCATTTAACTTGCTTGTTAAATGCCTACTGGGAGTTGTGTAGAACAGATGATGACAGTATGTGCTACCACCCAGTGTCTCTGTGAACTTTAACATACCAATGATCTATGGCTGCTCAGCATGGAACTTCACTGTTACCAGAGCAAAGGATTTATACTCTCTCTTCAAAGTATCAGGGTCTTAAGGGGTTGTCTTACCCAATTTGTTAATGACAAGAGCTCATAACAGTAAGATCTTGCAAACAGATGACAGAATGAAGAAGTCTAACGTATTTTGCCAAAGGGAAACTTACCATCTGCCTGTCTTCATGAATCACATATGCTGAGGATAATATTTTAGAAGATACTGACAACAAGATGCAGTAATTTGTAAATGGAAATTACCGATGCTGCCCTTTTTAAAGCAATCTGTGGAATAAATCAACATGGCAACCTATAGGATCACAAGTGGAAGACTTGAAATGGGAGAATAATGAACTATATTGTGGGCTTCTCTGTAATTGTAAGCAGGATGCCGAATCTTTACAATGCAATTACTTGGATCCAAACTTCACTGTTTTCTCCTATACATTTTCAATGTGTCCCTGGGACACACACAAAAATATAAGATTAAGCCAACGACAATAGAGTCTTCTCTGAAGTATTGTCAGACATGCAATTAACAAGCATAGAACTGTGCCACTGGCCACCTGATTATGGGAAGGCATTTCTCTCAGCACAGATCAGAAGGGTGCCATCAGTGTCTCTCTGTATGCTGTGAATATGTTGTATTACCATTGGTTAACAAAGAAGCTGATTTCGCCAATAGCCAGACAGAATAGATCTGGGAGGGAAATCCAAGCAGAGAGACAGGGAGAAGAAAGGCGGAGTTGGAGAGAAGCCAGCAGCCACTGGGGAAGCAAGATGTGAGGTAATAAGCCACGAGCCTCATGGTAAAATATAGACTAATAAAAATGGGTTAATTTAGTTGTAAGAGCTAGTTAATAGTTAGCTAATAGGCCAAACAGTTTGTGATTAATATTAAGCCTCTGAGTGGTTATTTGGGAACTGGTGGGCAGAGAGAAAAAAGCCTCTGTTCACAACCTTTGCCAGTGTATGCTAACCTCAAGAACTCTGAGAAACAACAAAACATGATGTAGAAACTCAGTCACAAATTTGGGGCAAACCATCTTGATGGGGGATGTCCTCCTGTATATATGCTTCCCTTATTGGTTGATGAATAAAACACTGTTTGGCCAATAGAGGCAGGAAGATAGGTGGGGCTAGGAGATGAGGAGAATTCTGGGAAAAGTAGGCATAGAGAGACAGAGAAGGGATGCCATGTAGAGACTGGGAAGATAGGAAGTGCCAGGCACTCTCTGGTAAGATAAGTCTATATAGAAATACATAGATTTATAGAAATGGGTTAATAATTAAGACAGAGATAGCCAATAAGAAGCCCTGGCCATTGGCCAACACTATCTTTTCCTAATGACCTTCTAGTGCTCTTATTTTGTCACAGGAACATAATCCTAGGTAGGAAACTAGTTGCTGTTAACTGAAAGTGAGGAAATAGGTATCTTTTCAGATGTTTGCTGATGAAAGGGTTTTAGAGAAAACGAAGGCTAGAGAGTGCTATCTTTTATGCTGTTAAGCTAGATGATTTCATCTAGATTGTCTTAAAAAGTCTATGTAGCCAGCTTGCCTCCACTATATCAAATACTTGAGACAAATAAGCTACAAAGAGGAAAAAGTATTTGTAGTGATGCTGGGGCTTGAACCCAGGGCCTTGCATATTAAATAAGCACCCTACTGTAATGAGAAATCTTTACTCCATCTGCCCGAGCCCCACCTCCACGTGGGCACCCAGAATAACACATAGAGTCTTATGCTGGCCAATTGACTAGGATTTCTTATATGCTATCTCAGTCTTAATTGTTAACCATAATCATAAGTCTTATCTTATGGAGGATGCCTTCCACTGGTGTCCTCTTCCCGGGATCACATGGCAGCTCCAAAGCAGAGAGCAGGAGGAAGAGGATGATTTCCTTCTTGTCCCTGCTTATATACTGAGTCTGCCTGATATGTCACTTCCTGCCTGTATCACAAGACTTCTTTTTACTACATTTCCCAGAATCCTCCTTGACTCCTAGTTCCACCTATCTTGCTTTCCTATTGGCCAACAGTACTTTATTTATCAACCAATAAGACGTGTGTGTGTGTGTGTGTGTGTGTGTGTGTGTGAGAGAGAGAGAGAGAGAGAGAGAGAGAGAGAGAGAGAGAGAGAAGAGACTTGGAAACAAACCTAGAGTCTTGAATATGCTTGGAAAGTACTCCATCACTAAGCTACATGACAGACTATTTCCTGTAGTTTTGCTTTGCCCTCCCTCCATCATCCCTCCTTCCTTCTCCTTGTTTGCTTGATGACAGACTCCAAGGCAGGCAAGCTATAAATCTCAGCAGCTGCCCAGGAGAGGAGAAGAAAAGAAGTCATGCCATTTAAGTTAAGCCAGCATGGAGGTCAGCCATGTGGGCAGACAGCCTGTGGCAGGAAGCTGTAGAAAAAAAAAATGTGAAGCCCAAAGAATTTGGGAAATTGTACTTAGAAAAGGGGCAGAAGGGGTTGGAGATTTAGCTCAGGGGTAGAGCACTTGCTTTGCAAGAACAAGCCCCTGGGTTCAGTAGCCTTCAGCTCTGGTGTATATGAGAGGGCTGAAAAAAAAAGAAAAGGGACAGAAAAAAAGAGAAGGAAAAGTTGCCTTCTTCAGGAAACCAAGCAAACTTCCCTCCGCTAATATTTCTTATGGGGAAAACTAGTAACAAACATCAGTCAGTTGTGGTGGCATCTTGCTTTGCCAGTGAACTTGCAGTGGTGGCCACATCCTAAGGGCGTGGCTTCAGGTGTGCCTATGTGACCCCTTATAAGGTAGAGGAGGGGCTGGCTCTTTCCGGGGTTGCAGTGAGAGCATCGGAAGGGCAAGAGACTGCATCTTCTGGAGCAGGAAGACCGAGGTGGTTATTTACTATTATTTGTGTAAGTGCTTCCCTAATAGACACCTAATTATCATTTGTCTTGGGTCTGGTGGACTCATTTAAACCCCGCCTTCAGTCAGACTAGGGTCTTGTTCATCTGGGGATGTCCTTACTTCACCATCATAGTTTCTGTTGACAAGCATTCTCAGCTGAGTTTGGCATTCTGAGCATTTGATGTGAGTGTCCTTGACTCCAATCAGTTTTGTTGAGAAGCAGTTGTCAGGTTCATGGTCTATTTGTGTTGTACTGCCTTTTTTTTTTTTCCTTGTAATTTTCAAGATTGTCTTCCACTTTCAGCAGCCTGACCATGACATATGTGTCTAAATATGTGTTTTCCTTTTCTTTGTGACTCTTTTAATCTCTGGGCTCTGTAGGTTAAAGCTTTTGATCGGATCGGGGAATTCTCAGTGCTTACATCTTCAGATATATTTCATACATGATTCTCCCTTGTATTTCTTGGACTCCTGTGATACATAATCTGGGATGTTTTCTGGGCTTCCTTAGATCCCCAGCACTGCTGGGTTTTGTTGCTTCCTTAGGTAGGATGACTACTGTGGCTGCATCTCTAAGTTCATGGTCCTTTCTTTCGCCTTCTGTATAGCCTGACTTTCTTTGGAACTGTAGCTTCCCAATTATGGCACAGAGACTTAGTATTAATTATTAAAGCTTGGCCTTAGCTTAGGCTTGTTCCCACCTAACTCTTAAAATTTAAAATAAATTAAGCTGTTTATATTAATCTATGTTCTGCCATGTGGGTGGCTCATTACCTCTCCCCAGTACCATCTATCCCACTTCCTCCTGGCTGGTGAATCTCTGCTTCTCTGATTCTTAGCTCCAAGTCCCCCCCCCCAAGTCCCACCTATTCTCTCCTGCCTAGCTATTGGCCATTCAGCTCTTTATGAAGCCAATTAGAAGGTGCCTTCGATGGGTGAGGTAAAACAGAGACACATTTTGACAGTACACAAAGAGATTATCCCACAGCACTGCTGTCAAACTTATGTAGTGAGTTCTTCGTTTCCCTTAAATGATTTCTTTTTCAGTTCTTGAATTTCTTTGCAAATAGTTTGGATGTTAAGTGTGGGCATTTCAGCTAATGCATCTCAGCTATGCTATGTTTTGTTTGTCTTAGAGGGACTATGGTTATTTTTAGCAAATCATGGAGGCTGTTTCTTTCATATTTCCTCTCTTCATATAATTTTAGCATTTCGGTTTTGCCTGGCTTTTGAGAAGACATGACTGTGTCCATATGTGACTTAGTGGTTAGCCATTGGTTTAGGGGAATTATGCTCAAACTCCTCACATAACACAAATTTTAGCATCAGTGCTTAATATTTGTTATTAGAACTCTACACCGTCCTTCAGTTTTCACGTAATTTTTTAAAACACTCGGCTCCTCCGAATGCAATCTTTAGAAACAGGACAGGTATAGGTGTAATTAGTTAGGTTGAGGTCATACTGTAGTCAGCATGACTGTAGTCAGCATGACTCATATCTTCAAAAGGAGAGGCTTCTGTAAACAGACATAGAATAAGGATGCCACCAGAAGATGGATTAGAAGGAAATCAGAGTGATACATCTGTGTTAAAACCAAGGACCACCTGGGATTATTGCCCTAGTTTAGTGTCTGTTGCTATTGATAAAACACTGACCAAAACAACTTGGGAAAGAGTTTGTTTGACTCACAGGTTACAGTCCATCATCGAGTGGAGCCAAGGCAGGAACTTAAATGTAAACTATGGAAGAAAGCTGCTTAGGGCTATGGTTTGTATACAGCTCAGGACAGAGGCAACACCACCCATAGTGGGCTGGGCTCCCCAATATCAATTATTAGTCAAGAAAATGCCCCAGCAGATATGCCCACAGGAAAACCTGATAGGGACAATTCCCTACCTGACTCCTACTTCCCAGCTGACTCTAGCTTGTGTCAAGCTTACAAAATGTAACCAGCACAGTCATCCCAAAGTAGAAGCTTCAGAGGCTCGGAGCCTGCTGGTACCTTCGTTTTGAACATAGTCTTTAGAACCGGGGGATGATAGGTTGCAGCTGTCACAAGTGACCCACTTAAGGGGCTTGTCATGGCATCTTAGGGAGCTGACACCCGGACCCTGACCAACCTCCTTTCTTCTTTTAACCTCAGTTCTTGTTTTTCATGAAGAAAACCAGAAGAAGAGCTATCTTCCTTCTAGGTTTGCAGTGTTATAGGAGGAAACCAACAGAATCAGTGGGTATGTTTGCTACTTCTATAAAACTGTATGTCCAGTGATTATCGGCTTTCAAAAAGTGACATGGAAGTCAGAATATATATCGGAGTACAAGCCCATGGCACAAAGCCCCCCCAAAGCTGCCAAAACAATATTGGTAACTATAATTGAGCAAAACCCTGTATCTGTGTAGATCAGACTGTCATGCAGTTGCTGCCTGGCTTTCATTCTTTGCCCAGCATGCATGGCTCAAATCAGAGTAGATGAAATAGGCAACTCAGATTTTGTAAATAGCAGGAAAAAGGAAAGCCTTTTGTTGCCAGTATTTTTCCTGCCCAGTCTCCCTAATCATACAAAATCTGGCGCAAACCAATGGAGAATTTTTGGAATGTTGCTGTGTCCTGGAAGCCTCAGGGAGTCACATTAAACAAACGTGTTCCCACTGACAAGGCAGATCACCACCAGGTAGTGGCACCAAACCACAAACTGGAACCAGAGCAGTGTTGATTCACACCACTGGGGCCTTTCCACTCTAGCTGGCTATGTGGGTAGGCTTGCTCAGTAATTTTCCTTGAAATAATGTGACTGAATTTTATGCGATTGGAACTTTTAGACTTTCTTTTTTGTCATCTAATGTTTGGCAAAAATTCCACCAGTTCATTAAAAGGTTAGGGTAGGGTATTTGTGAGGTCTTAATCATGTTAGCAAGTAAGTGTTTAGAAATGAATTATATGAGTTACTTAGCAGACGCCTTTTTACTTTGAAACAGAAAGCAATCACACAACATAGGGATCTGAAAACCTGCACATATGCAGCTTATCTCCAAACAGCAACAGAAACCCATTTTAATCTGAAGTTAGAAAGGCCAACATAGGACTTCTCTCTCCCAAGGAAAATTAACTCAGTAAATGCTCCATTATTGCCAGTTACTCATACAGTGATTCTTTGCACCTGTTCTCATGGTGGGCTCACTGAGGCCCTGGAGAGAGTCCCTCCCCAACCTTTCTGGGTGCTTCTATACAACATGGGTCTGAACATAGAGGGAAAGGTCTGATTTGGAGTTTCGTTCTTAAAGGAGCAACTTAGACCAGATTATATGTGGCAAAAATAAAACAAATTAAGAGTGACTTGGATTTCCGCCCACAGGGCAGAGTTAGAGGAGGAATAAATAAGTGACCAGGGACTCTTAATTTCAAGATGCAGAAACCAGAAACAATTAGATGGAGATGGTCTAATCATCAACGAGTCTTTCTGTTCCTCCCACTGAACACTACCCCATACCTTTTATTTTCCCAGGCTCCTGGAGACTTTGCACAAATTTAGAGGTTCTAATCTTAACTATATGATTAGCATTAGAATCCCAAAGACTTGGAAGTTTGTTCTCACATGGTTGACAAGTGGAAAGGACCAGTAAGATAAATCAGCAACTGAAAATACCTGAGTATATGTGTGGGCCTGGAACCCCACAGGCTCCACTCTAGGTAGGCGGCTCCATGAAGCACTGTTGCATCGCACTAACAGGAGGTAGTGTGCGAACAGGGATCACAGTAACGCTGAGGGCTCCATCCTTCCTTTTGATATGCCTCAGGGGAGAGCATGTTGTATGAGAGATAAGCACTCCATCATTGGGTGGTAACCCCTCAGGTAATCCTCATTTCTTTCCCCTCTCCTTCTCTGCTCCTCTTCCTTTTCCTTTTTTCAAAAAAAAAAAAAAAAAAAACAATATTCAGGGCTGAGACAAGATAGAAAGGCAGGTGTAGACAGAGTTTCTGTTCAACCTGGTCCTGACTGAGGCTTATATTCATTATAAACTGTTTGACCAATGGCTCAGGCTTCTATTGGCTAGCTCTCTCAATTATTAACCCATTTATATTAAACTATGTATTGCCATGAGGCTGTGGCTTACCCATAATGCTCTGGCATGTTACTCTACATGGCATCTTCTTCAAAACTGCTTCTCTCTCTCTCTCTCTCTCTCTCTCTCTCTCTCTCTCTCTCTCTCTCTCTCTCCCTTTCTCCCTCCCTCCCTCCCTCCAATCAGCATTTATTCATCAACCAATAAGAGAAACATATATTCACAGCATACAGAAGGACATCCCCCATCAGGCAGGGAATATCATGGGGGTCTAAGAAGAGAAATGAGCCTCTCAGGCTGGAGTCTGGGGAAAGTCTTTGGCCAGATTAGAACTAAAGATCGCAGCACAGTTAACAGCACTTGTGTCAAAGTTAGCCAAAAAAAAAAAAAAAATCATATTCCTCAAGTTAAAATATCTATGAATCAGCCCAAGACCTGAGTAGGCATCTATGACCTCATTCTGATTGGAGACGATTCCTGGGCTCCTTTCAGCCCTTTGAGGAGAATAGGTTCAAACCGAAATCCTACATTTGAGTGTTATAAAGACAGTGAGATTGACTCTCTCAGAGAAGCCGGAAGTGTGCTCTAGGACCTTTTCCTGAGTGCCCTTCTTTCTCTTAACCCTATATTAAGATACACTATTGAACCCCAACTCTGATACATACTGCCTAGCCCTGAAATTCTTTTTTGCCTCAAAGCCACAAATCTCAATTTAGCTTAAGTCTAGGTCCCAAAAATAGGGTGTAGTTTGAGTTTTCTTTCCTGCCTGGACCTGCCACCCTTCAGCCCCAAAACTCTTTGACTGGTGGCTTAAGTATTAGCTCATTTCTATTAATCTAAGTGTTTTCATGTGCTCCTATCTTACCAGAGAAGGGTCCGAACTTGTTACTCCTTCCTCTGCTATATGACATCTCTCTTGGAGGCCTCTCTTCCCAGCATTCTCCTTGTTTCCCAGCCCCACCTAACTTCCTGCCTCTGTTGGTCAAACAGTGTTTTATTCATCAACCAATAAGAGAAACATATTTACAGCAGGACATGCTCCATCACTAGGGGAACTCCCCAGGCTGCTGAAGGAGTGTGGAGCTGTACCGCTTTCTCTGTCCCCCACACCAATGGCAGGATCACGTATCACATTCTAAACATGGAGATATCTAATGTCTTGACCTCCATTAAAGTGCCCAGTGAACTTTATTCTGTTTCAGAGGCATTTCTTATTCCTACCTAAACAAAAACAAACAAAACCCAATTGCGTGTTTTCAGTCGGGTCATCTCTTCCCTGGTAGCTTGGAAGTTCTAAACATACAACTGAAAATCTGCAAAGAAATATTCTAGTCATGTCTGCATATTGAATTATACAAATCAACCCATATGCTTTCCTTCCTGTAGTCCCTATGACACTTGAGAGTACAGATGGCCCCGTACTTCTTCAGCTCTGAACTTAAAGAATGCTTGGTGGGCTAGCAGTATAAAAGGAAGCAAGTGTCCCTTAATGTCCTTCTGCCAAAGAAATCTCAGAACTCTTCTGGGAGAGGCCATGCTTGCTTTGAGCTTCTTGAATACCCAGGGTTAATAACAGCATGGCACCTAGTGAGGGTACATTTCAGGGTTAAAACTTAAATTCCATCTAATCTTTTAGTTAGCTCCCTACCCCCCAGGCACAGTCTCCACTGAAAAGCACTTGGTTTACTAAAGCTATATGGCATTTTCTTACCGACAGTTAAAATTAGGACTGTCTGTGGGACACTAGGGGAAGCAGGCAGGAAGGGGGAAAAGAGATGGAATTTCAGAAGCTTTGGGGAACTTGTTCATATTTATAGACGATTGGGTTCTTTTCTTATTCTTTTCAAGAACTGGAATCAGACTTTGCATTATTTTTCCTTACCCCTCTGAACCAAACAAATTTCATGTCTTTTTTTTTTATTATTGCTGTTGTTAACCTGAAGAACCTGTTTGTGGGAATTCTAATTTCAGAGTTTTATTAAAAGCACTAAGGCAAACAATCATGAAACTTCAACTGGCCTTAGTAGTTCTACCTGGCTCATAATTATTTTTAAAAAAATTTACAGCTTCATTATTTGATCTCTTTGTTCATGGCAATTTTCTTTGCAGACACACCCTACCAAGAATGTTTTATTGTTTGGAATGGTTCTTGGTATGTTTTTCATGTTAAAGAGTTTAGCCTATAGAAAGAATTGCTTTCTTGCTATCGACACAGTGATATTAACTCAAGGATCTTGAAAGTACTTCCCAATTAGTTTTGTTTGCTAGTGTTTTGACTTGTGTGTGTGTGTGTGTGTGTGTGTGTGTGTGTGTGTGTGTGTGTGTGTGCACGCACTTGCACATGTGAATTCGAGTGTGCGAGCCTGTACATGTGGAGGCCAGAGGTTGACATCAGTAAGTCTTCCTTCATCTGATTTATTTATTTTTGAGGCAGAGTCTATCTCAGAGCTTGGAGCTCATTTTTAAGCCCCTGGGACCCACCTATCTCTGCTACCCACTGCTGAGTTGCAGACAGATACTGCCATGCTTGAATATTGTCATGGGTGCTGGAGATCTGAATGCAGGTTCTCATGCTTAAGAAACAATCACCTTACCCACTGAGACATCCTCCCAATCCCATCAATGTCTGTTTTGATGACAGAAAACCACAGAGTTGGGCATCTTGTCCAGTGTATCAGTAGAACCATTGAAGTTACAAAAAAACAGGAACTGGAGGTCACATGAGTCTAAATGACTCTGTACTCTAAAATAAATCCAGAATAATCAGGTTCACAGGTTCCTGATGTTGGATGAAAAAACAAAACAAAACAAAACAAAAAAAACCCAGATGGATGTAAACATTTAAAATTTTTCTCCCAACATGCTGGTCTAGAGTTTGTCTTGTGCAGTGGTGCCTGCACTTTTGGGCAGGGTGTTCCTTACAGTGACAAAGACTTAAAACACTTGTCTTAATTAGGGTTTCTATTACTGAAATGAAACACAATGAGCAAAAGCAGACCACACTGTAGCTCATCATTGAAAGAAGTCAAGACAGGAACTCAAACACAGCAGGGACCTGGAAGCAGGAGCTGAGCAGAGGCCATGGAGGGGAGCTGTTTGTTGGCTTGCTCACTATGGTTTGCTTAACCTGCTTTCTTGTAGAACCAAGGACTACCAGCCCAGGGGTGGTATAACCTAGGCTAGGCTTTATCACATCAACCATTTATTAAGAAAATGACCTACTTTATATCCTACCAGAGAAACACAAAGGTTTCAATGTCTTCATGTCCTCCACCACAGTTTTTACAGCTTCTTACTCCAGTAGCAGGCATCCTCATGGGTGTGCAATGGTGGCTAATAGTCCTTTGGATTCCTTTGCCTGGCTGAGTGTGGAGACCTACAGAGTGTTTGTGACAGCTTGATTTAGTTGACAACCATGAGGACAAGGAACATGAAGGTCATTTTTCAGAAACTGGCTTTCTCATAACAATCAGCTGACCTGGTGAGCACTGAACTTAAATTTTTGCATGGATATTGTATGCATAGAGATGTTGCCATGCACGCTCAGGACATGGCATAGGGAAGTGTCACATTTTCCCCAGACCTTGCCATGCATGCTAGACTTATTTAGCTGACCAAGCTTAAGGACATTCTGGTTTGTTGTCAGTTTCTGAGCTGAAGAGTATTAGAGAGAAGATAGCATTGTGAAATAGGAAATACAGGACGCTGAAAAAGTTTTTATTTTCTCTCCAGGATTATTCTTCTCAAGGGTGAAGATTGGAATCTATTTGAATCACTAGTCAGAAGACTATATTGGTATAAAAAAATCTATGATATATCCAACATTCAGTGAACTAAATATGGAACACTGTTAGATTTTTCGTATGAAGTGTACCTACAAAAGGTGGCTATTGTTACAGTAGTCTTGGAAGCCACTGGGGATAGATCCTAAGGCTTTGTTGTGGCACATTAAGGGAAAGCTATTTCTTCCTGGTCAGAGGATAGAATCTATCTCTGGTCTAGGTGGAGAAATGACATTCTGATCTACTCCAAGAATTAATAATATGTACCTTGGTCTCTCCTTTAAGAGTTAATGCAATTGGGCCTGTCAATCACTGGCCCTGAGTCCGTCCTTCAGGGCCCCTTAGTTAGACATCATATTTATCCTGCCCAGAAATCGCTCCGTCATTACTGATGAACCCACACCATGAACCTCTGCTAAGCCTGCCTACTTCCTGAATTACTCAAAAATATGAGTTTTCTTTTTCTTCTCTTTTTCCAAAGCACTGGTATGATCTCCCTGGCACACTGGGGTTTTGTTTCTTTTTCTTTCTTTGAAGCCACCCACACTTTTCTGCCATGCGGCTGCTTACAAACAGTGTGGTTTTCTCTCTTCCTCTTCTCCAGCTCTCTCTCCTTGGTCTCTCTTTTTCCTATCTTCCAGGAGATGAGCTACTTTGCTGAATCACAAGAGTTCTGTTGTGATGGTCACAACTGACCTGGATACAGTGGAGTCACTGGCCATGAACCAAAATACCCGATACAGTGAGCCAAAATAAATCCTCCTTCTTTGGATTTGTTGCTCAACTTGTTGGTTACACTGACAAAATATATGACTAATATGAGCACCCATGATACACTAGGTGTTATTTTAAGCCCTAGGAGATATGAATGAACAGAAGAAGCATAAACCCTTGCCTTATCTTTGTAACATTTGTGTTCTAGGTAGAGCAGGGAAGTGGAAAAAGAAAGTTTAACTAAATGAGTGAGTTATATTACATATGTTAAAAAGACAGGACATAAAATTGTTAATAATTTGTAGTTATACCATGTGAGACCCATGCCTGCTTTCACAAAGGAAGTAAAAAATCTTAACTATATGGTTTAAAGGTTTTTATCTTCCTATATTTCAAAATTTCGATGATTTTATCTAATTCTAACAATTTAAACATAAATTTAGTATTTTGAGAAGAATGAAGAAAATTTATTTATTTAATTGCTGAGTGACTGTTGAGAGATGGCCCTGTTTGGCCATCTGTTGCCCCAAATTCAGAGGTAGAGATTTTGCTTCTTAAAACAGTGCAAATATTGATGCCAAACCTGTACTCCAGGAAGTCCTTGTCTTCCACGATGGGACTCACAATGGTACCACAGTTTTGTGCCCAGGAGTTAAGGACATAATCTGAAATCCACATAGCCAAGGAGCTGAAACATGGGCTCAATCCTAACAGTGTAAAAATGAGATAAAAATACCCAAGCAGGAATGGTGAGTCTGTCTAAGGTCCAAGCATGCAGGAGCCTGAGATCAGCTTCGGGTGTCACATGAAACACAGCTGCATACAGAAACATGGCACTGAGCACAGAGCACCATGAGCTGGTGGAAATGTCATAGGATCTATCTGGATGGGGTGGCAAGGTGGGATTTATTTCCTGACATTTCATCAAACTGTGTACTTACATCTTTTGTATTTTTCTTTGTACATCACTGGCATTTATTAAATACCCAGTAGTGTAAAAAATTAAAAAGCAACAACAACAAAAAACCCCACCAACCTTAATGTGTACCCATCAAACTCTACAGAGGTAGAGCTAGGCATGGTCACATGACCTCTAATCCCAACACTCAGAGGCTAAGGCTTCGTGACCATTCACCATCTGTAACTCCAGCTCCAGGGGATCTGATACCCTCTTCTTGCCTCCATGGACAACTGTACTCTCATACACACACACACACACACACACACACACACACACACACACACACACACACAGACTCACTTAAATTGAAAATAAATATTTTTTTAAAAAATTCCTCCAGAGATTGACATGGTAGTCTTTTGTAACTCCAACAAACTCTGCCTGCGCCCTCTTTTGGACTTTTCCTCATTCTGTGCCATTTGTTTTTCTTTTCACGTTCACAATGCTACTCTTTTTCATTACTTGGGCCCTGGTTCAATGCTGCATTCTCAGGGAGACAGCCGATAGCCACCACAGTGATTTTCTGACCAAGGAATCCAGAGATCCCTGAGCCCTTAGCTGTAGGCCTGACAGAACCGTTTTCACAATACTCTTAGCCCCTTATTGTCAGCCTAGTGTACATGGGAGTTTTCAAAAAGCTTCATGATGTATCAGCATTGCTTTCCATGGCTAATGGATGTGCCCTGTAGTTCTTTCTGTTTTAATCCCTGTAGGGAGAGACCGTTTGGGCGTGGTCACAGGTATGTAAAGGGATAGGATAAACAAAGAGGACAGGAGGCGCTCTCTCTCAGGGTTCAGCCAGCTCTTGGAAGCATCTTGGTGGCTCGGAGTGCCTGTGTAAGTTGTTTTCATTGTTATCAATTATAATATACCATCAATAACCATATCTTGTATACGGTTTGTGTTCCATATCAAATCCCTTTTCAATTTCCATCTCTAATGCTAACAGATATAAAGTAGTGAATCAGTGATTAGCATTTGCTAATACTAATATATGAGCTCAAGTCACATATGTAAATATATAAGGCATATATATTTAAATAATTTTAAGACCATAAAGCTTAAGAATTTTGTTTTGTTTTGTTTCACCCCTCTGGATTCCCCTTGAATTTCCCGTGTAGTCAAGGCTAACTTTGAACTTCTTATCCTTCTGTTTCCTTCCACTTCCAAAATGCTGGGATTATAGGCATGGCCACCATGCTTGGTCTGAGCAGTGCTGGGTAAGCATTCTACCAACTGAGTTATACCCCTAGACCCATTTTATCTCTTTTTAATTGAGTAGCCTGACAGCTTTTTTATTTTTAGATATTTTCTTTAATTTTTAATTCATTTGCTGTATGCCTCAGGCCTAAACTGTCAGTAGCATGCAATGTGACATCTTGTCCACCTTTTTCACTAGAATATTTTCAGGTTCCAAGTAGGGCCTAACGTGACAGTGGTTTGTCAGATATTGGGTTAAGAGTCTCCAAGCATTGTAATACACACATTCAACCCAGCACTCAGGTGGCAGAGACAGGCAGATCTCTGAGAGATAAAGGCCAGTCTGGTCTACAGAGTGAGTTCAAGGACAGCCAGACCTACGTAGTGAGGCCCTATCTCAACAAACAAGCAAACAAACAGTCTTTAAAAAAGAACAAATGAGTGAGTGCTAAAGGGCAGAGAAAGAATATAAAGCTTTTAAAGATATATAAATCTTTTTTGTTTGTTTGTTTTACAAGACAGGGTTTCTCTGTGTAGCTTTGGAGCCTATCCTGGCACTCGCTCTGTAGACCAGGCTGGTCTCAAACTCACAGAGATCCAGCCTGCCTCTGCCTCCCAAGTGCTGGAATTAAAGGCATGTGCCACCAATGCCCAGTTAGATATAAAAAATCTCATACAAAGGGACTATGACAATGTTGGACAATGTTGGGCAATGTTGAATAGTGTGTGTGTGTCCAGAAATACTACTGAATATTTACAGGTGATATACTATGCTGGAGAGCATCTATTAAGATGGGAGTCTCGTGCCCTTATGATGTCCATTGTTCAGAGTTTTTGAAAAGTCATGGGAGCCTTAAAAACATGCCTAC
This sequence comes from Cricetulus griseus, assembly GCF_003668045.3. Taxonomy (NCBI): domain Eukaryota; kingdom Metazoa; phylum Chordata; class Mammalia; order Rodentia; family Cricetidae; genus Cricetulus; species Cricetulus griseus. Next base: position 192,419,892 of record NC_048598.1, read on the forward strand.
CCCTTTAGAAGCAATAATTACACTTCTAGTGATATTTTTAAAGTAAATAACAAAATGTACTATTTATATTAGTAAAAAATCTAAGTGTTCAAAAATGCTTGCATGGTTACATCAATTATCCATATGTAATGAAATGTTTTGCAGCCGTTGAAAAGCATTTGTAAATCATGCTTAACAGCATGAAGAAAGGGTGGTATTTATAATTCAAATGAGAAAGCATGATTAACATGTATAAACACCAACTTCAACTGTAAAAAAATTACTGAAAAATATTGGCATGAAATATATCAAAATCATAGTAATGGCTGTCTCCAGGTGGTAGAATTATGGATGATTTTTCCTTTCTTTATATTCTGCCATAAGCCTCCACTAATAGAGTCATACAGAATGTGTTTTAAAGCACAGTATAGATGCTTAGGGTATAACAAATAAAATGTTTGAAATTATGGCTCAGCTGCTAAACCATCACAGAGACAAATTTAGAGAGAAAAATGGCAGGCAGATCAGGACAGAAACATCAATCCAAGTTTGCCTTTCTTCTCAAGTGTGGGATATCCCAGCAAGTGCCTCAAATCCAAAATCTTATTGTGCTCATCTGTAGGATGAGATGGTTCTTGCCTCAAAGGCAGTGGCCAAAACCATCTTTGATACATAAGTCTTAGCCCAGTACTTGGTATTGGCTGGCACTCAATGAATATTAACACAACTAATTAGCTTCATATCTAACTACATTTCTATTAGAGATCTTTCAGAAAAGACACCCATTCCATCCTTGTCCCCAGCTTGCTCAGCCAGTCCATATGAATGAGCAGCAGCCCAGAAGTCTATCTCATAGCTCTGGAATCTCCCAGTGCTTTGCAAAAATATGCCCAAAGAGATAAAAAAGGAATGTTCTGACCCCCAATTCTGTGAAAATCGAGGGGGGGAACTCTTGTAAATAAGTGCTAGTGAGATGTTCCAAGCTTTTAAACGTCACAGCTTAAAGTGACTACAAAAGCCCAGATGGTGTCAGCAAGTGCTGACAGTCAAGGACTCTGGCCAGGTGCAGGGTCGTTAGTCACTAGGGCAGTGTTCTAGTTGCTGGGTGGACACATGCTTTTTGCATTCTATATGTAGCTACCGTGTTCCTCCCCATTTCCTCTGTTCTTAGCACCAGGTGCTGAGGAAGTACAAGGCAGTAATGGATGCTGGCTTTGACAGCTCTCTGCCCCCCTTTGACCTAACTCTCTTCCACCTTGACACTTCTCTCTCCCCTTTGACACGTTTCTCTCCCACTTTGACAACCCTCTTGATTCCTTGGTGCCTCTCTTTTCTGACTTCTGTCTCCTGCTTCCACACCTTTCTCTCCCCCTTTGACATCTCTCTCACACTGTGATACCCCTCTCTCCTGACTCTTTGACACCTCTTTCTACTTTGACATCTCTCTCCCTGCCACACACACTTTGATGCCTCTCTCTCCTGCATGGACACCTCTGTCTTCCAACTCTTTGACACCTCGTTCTCCCCTTTGACACCTCTCTTGGCTCTTTGACACTTCTCTCTCCAGCTCTGACACTTCTCTTCCACACTGACATCCCTCTCTCCCCCATTTTGATGCCTCTCTCCCCTACTCTGATGCCTCTCTTCTAACTCTTTGACTGTACCCCCCCTCCTGACTCTTCGACACCCCTCTCTTCTGGCTCTGACACCTCTGTCTCCAGCTTTGACACCTGTCTTTCCTGTTTTGACACCTCTCTCCAACTTGGTTACCTCTCTCTCCAGCTTTGATGTCTTCTTCCCATCTTGACAGTTGTTCTGACTTGTCTCTCTCACATTTTTACCAGTCTTCATGGTCATTACTCTAGAACTACAAGCACCTCAGATATTTGCCTTCATGGTCCTCTCTGGCTTATTCTTCCCATACTAACTAAAGTCTCTCAAGAATTACGACTCTTCTGTGGTTAAAACATTTTGATGGCTTTGCATTGCTGTCTGGGTAATACCTAATGCCGGGAATGGAGGAAACTTGAATGAGTGAAGTCCTCGGTCAATGATTATTTTGATATGACTGTTAAGGACTCCAAGGCCTCAGACCTATGGGGAAAAAATGGCATTATGCATATGGACCAGGCTCAAGAGGAGTAGCAAGTTTTCCTCAGGAGTCCTGGTACAAGCATTTATGAACAATTTATCAGTGTGTGCAAAGACAAGCAATTTTGGCTTTCTCCCCGGGGTGGGGCCAGGGATGTGTTTACAGCCTGAGACTTCATGCCTACAGAGATCTCGTGCCAAAACTAGTTAAACCCAGTCCCTGAGATACATGATAAACATGGTGAGGTCCCTGGTTGTGGGTTAGAGAACCCCAGCTGGTTCCAGTTCAACTGTACATATGTCTGTGTGTCCATCCTTTCTTCATTCCCTCACTGCCCCAATCGGGGTTACTTACAAGACCCAAGTCATGGGTCCCAATAATCTAAACCCTTTCTTTCCTTGAGACACGTCTAAGACTCCAAACGTTAAGGAAAGTGTTTCATTTCTATGCTATCTTCCCAAAGCCTCTTCATGGTTAAACTGACTCATCATCCAGAGAATGCTTGGGTCCCTCAACATTTATGCTTAAAGCCTCAACCACCAGTGTGACTCTGTCTTTGAAAGTAATTAACTGTAATCGGGGTCATGATGGGGGGACCCTGATTCTAGAAGTGGTGTCCCTAGGAGGAGACATATGAGGAGGAAAAGGTAACGACCCACATATCAGGAAGAGTCCTCACCAGAAACCAACTCTGATAACTTGGCTTTGACTTTCTACCCTTTACAACTATGAAGAAAATTTCCTACAATTTCTTCCCTGTTAATCACCATGGGATGACTAATCCATCACATTCCACTTCTTTTCTCATGTCGTGGGTTCAAACAAAGCTGAAACAATCTGAAAATTTAGCCCTAAATTACCAGCCTGTAGAAAGTACTTCCAACCCATCCCCTCAGGGCACTGTGAGTTACTTCCAAATTATCCTTCTCCATGATGTCATCACTTTCTGTGGCTTAAATGTGTCTGCTCCCAAACCAGGTCCTGAAACTAAACAGTGAATGTGATGGGGTCGAGAGAGACAGACTTTATGGGGTGATTAGGCTAAGGTGGTGCTTCCCTCTGCATAGGATTAAAGGCTTGTGGAAGAAGCCTCATACTGTATTCATCTAGCATGCCAGTCTACCTTCTGCCAGTGAAGATGCCATTTCTTCCCTCCAGAGATTCACAACACCCAAACTGCAACTTGAAGCAGAACTACTGAGCTACAGCTGGCACTTTCTTGGACTTCCCATCATCCAGAATTGTGAGAATATAAACTCCTGCTCTTTAAATTACCCAGACACTGGTGTTTTGTTATCTAGCATCCGTAGAGGAGCACATCACCTAATGTTTAATATTGGGTTCATAATGGACAAGAGAACCACAAAGTCTAGTGACCCAACTTTGTATAGCCCCAGCATATGATCCCATGTCTGTTACATCTCAGAATATTTTACTAAGTTGATTTAAAATATTTGAAAGAGCAGAAAATTTTCAATCTTCATCTTTGTTATCTGTGAGAAAAAGTCGGTATTAAATTTTTCAAAAGATT